>NC_038251.2:28480482-28724844 GCF_000004515.6 Glycine max
AGACACAGAAATAAAATCAAGAAGCAATAAGATTAAAAAGGAAGAGAATCTTAGCCACAGTCTTCCAAGCATGTTAGGTAAAATTGTCACCAAACTAAACCATAAGATGCTTTCATTGTAAAAGTTAGTAACTGAGAACCGAAAATTCACAGAGAAAATACCCTGCCCACTTTTTTATTTTTTTTTACTATGAACCCAATAGCAGCAGCAAAAGTGTAGGTAATTATCGCAGAAGCAACAGGGACTAGCTTCAAGTTGATGGACGTCCGTGGCTCCTGGACGTGTTCCCAGACATGCTAGAAGTACAAATTAATTATTTGAGTTGGTGTTCGGAGGTTGCTTTATTTTTTATTTTTTTTAAGGTAGGACTAAATCACCTTGGATTGCTTTATTTTCTTAATTTCAAAACTACATGGATTTCATTCTCACCTTAAGTTAACTATATATAAGCAATCATGTAATCTAACTTTGACATAATAATAAACTAATAATAGGTCTGTACAAAGCCGAATCCCAATATTCAACTTAATAGAGATCTAACAGAGTACAAAGTAAGATTCTCACAAAATAATAATTAATTCAATCATACAGAGTGTAGTCTATATGGGAAACTTGGACCAATAGAAACAATGTGAACTGAATAGGTTTTCAAAAAATCCATGAACAGAAGTTCAGGCAACTAACATATCTCCTACAACACAGTTTAGTGACTTAAATCCCCAACTGAATTCAAATTAACTTAGGGGCTTAGGGCAAATGATTCAACCCCATTCCCTTAGAAACAATCTTTTCCAATTAAAATGCTTTAAATTCTATCAAATTTTAAGTACATACAACGATGCGAAATTGTTGAACAGAACAAATACTAAGTAACATTGCAATCCAAGGCCAAGTTTCCAATCCCTTTTTTTTTTCCTTCCTAACCTAAAGTCACATACAAACTCAAAAAAAAATACCACTGCGTGGTGGCGAAAATTTTGATGTAACAAACAAACAAACGTCAAAAAGGAAACTCACAGTGATTCTGTCTTCAGTCCTCAAGTCCCTTAGCTCAACGCTTCGAAGAAAGCCGAGAATGGAGTTCTGAAGAAACCGGGGAAAGAGTGAGTTTTAGGTTAAAGAAAAATAAAAAAGAGTGTGAGAAAGAAAAACGTACAATAGTAGTAACCTCTGAATGGAAAGAGAGTTACAGATTAAAGCATTAACACGGGGCCGTGGAGGATGAGAGCTCGAAGAGAGAGGAAGAGAGAGGATGAGAGCTCGAAGAGAGAGGAAGAGAGAGGAAGAGAGTTACTAACCTGCGGAGGAAACAATTTTTCTTTAGAGCGAAGAGAGAGGAAGAGAGATAGATACCTGGCAAAGAATGTGAAAAGCAATGAGGAAGAGAGAGGCCCTTGCAAAGAAAGATACCAAACAATTGTGAACCCTAGCAGAGGACAGGAGTGATCTATACGCGTGGGGGAAGCGTTAATTATGCTAGGATTGTCTTCTTATGCTGCAACACAAATAATCTAAATTAATCCATAAAAATAATGTTAATCTAAATTAAAATTTAATATTACTAATTAATATATTTTATCTTTAAAATTTTGAACAATTATTAACTAAAAATTAATTTAAATTGAATGATTATTTTTTGAGATTGAGTATTTACTAAAAAAAACAAGAGACTAGTATTCAAATTCAAATAGTCTTAAAGAGTTTTACCTACACCAACAATCGTAGGTATAAGGCTTTTGAGGTTATACCTACACCAACTAATTATAGGCATAGATTTTGTGAAATTTTATCTACATCACGTAGTTGTAGGTATAAGTTTTTTAAAATTTTGCCTACACTGTGCTTCTGTAGGTAGTAATTCTTTTGAGTTTTATCTACATTAATCACTCATAGGCCCAAGTTTTTTGGAGTTTTACCTACATAACATAGTTGTAGGTAGAAGTATTTTTTTAGTTTTAATGAATTTGCCTACACCAAATAATGGTTGGTATAAGTGGTTGAGTTTTACCTACATTAGTTAGTTGTAGGTAAAAGTATTTTTGAGATTTACCTACACTAGTGTATGTCTGTAGCAAAAATACATCTATAGGCATAGATTATTTTTCTTGTAGTGCAATTTCATCCGAATGATGTTCCTGCAGAATTCGCAAATTGCAAAAAATATGTCAGATGTAATGGTAATGGACTCAAGGCCCACCTTGACTTCATTGCCATATGCTCTGCTTCTCTTGAAAAGTCACATGTCCTTGGTAAAACTAGTTGTTTCAGATTTGGGGTCCTAACAAAACAAGACACACACACGCTTATCAATCCCATATGGAAACAACTTTTATATAAATATTATACATGGCATTTAATTTAGACTTGAGAACTAATATTGATGAAGTATTTTTGTTTTAAAAGGTTGTTTAATAATGCATGTACAAATTAAGGGGTAATTAAGAATAAGAGAAAATGTTACCTTTCAATAGCTATGATGAACTGCTCATCCGTCAAGTAAACATTGTAGTTAAATACTAAGCAATATGTATTTCCATTACTCAGACTTAGAACATACTTTAAGAGTTGAGTAATTTTTCCACTTGTACGCTTGTAAGCTCCTGGCTGATTATTCAGTATGTTCAAAAAGAATGAGCTGTTAAGTTTGGACAGATCAATTTTGCACCAAAGAGACGGGTCATGACAAGCTTTGTTCCACATTTTGCAGACCAGTGATGCAACTGCAAGGTCCGCAATGTTAAGGCACATGAAGATTATTGATAGAATACCAATTGACAACAGATCATTCCTCCAGACTCCTTTCTTCACAGCTAACTTGCTGTTATGCATTTCTTATTAATGCTTCCAACGTATTAAATGTTTCACATCATCATGTAGGCAAATGTAAATCACAAAAAGGAAACTACCATGTACTTAATTGCATATATGTTAGTATTTAATTACCATGAGAGCCTTGCCTACTGTAACTTCCCTAATAGAACAAGGTATTGAGACACTTCTTGGATCTTTATGCTTCGGTGGAAGGATGCATCGAATGCCAGCACTACAATTTCCTTCCACAACTATTGTGTCCCTGTGGATATACCTGTAACATCCCAATTTTCGTAAACTAGATTAAAAAGAATTGTTATTTATAAATAAATAGAATTTTAAAAATAATGATGAGATTTTATAAATAAATAAGGAGATATAATTATTAATTAAAATAATGATTTGAGAGAAAATAAAAAGGATATTTTATTTATTTGTTTGATAGAGAATAAAATAAAATTTGTTTTTATAAAATAATAAATAAATAAATAGAGTAAATAATAGGTCAAAAATGCCCCTAGCTATAAATAGCAACATGATAGGTTAGTTTTCAGACTGACTCCTGAGCCTCCTCTGCCTCATAATTTCGTTTTTTTCTCTTTTCTCCCAAAACCCTCTCTTTTTCCTGCAGGCCACCTAACCTGTCTCAGAAACATGACGATCTCGGACTCATTCACCGTTGGATCGTCGTGAAATTTGAGCACCATGTTCGCAACCCAATTCCGAGCATTCTCACCGTTGAGAATTTGGATATTATGTCTGAGCTAAGAGAAATACCCTTCGCATTGTAGTCTTTTATTTTCCCGCAGAAATCCAAAACTGTCTCCGTAAAACTATGATCCCGGTTTCGTTAACCGTTGGATTTTCATGAAATTTGGATATGTTGTTCAAAATTAAATTGCGCACACTTTTACCGTTGGGATTTTTGAGATAATATTCTTGGAGGGAGAAAAAGGAATCGCATGAAGACAGTACAAGTGGAGGTTTCAATCTCTTCTCCGTCTCTCTGACGTTTGGGAATTCTATCGGAGCAGTCTCGGAGGAATAACTGAAGGAATCTCAGGGAACCGCTAAAGATGTTACTATCGCTAGCTGAAGACACGTGATAAAATCATTTGTATAAATTGTTATGTTTAGGTTATGAAATGATGATTCAAACTGTGCGTATGTGATAAATTGAACATGTGACGGATAATGAAATACATGTGTATTGAGATGAGATGTATGTATTGAGTTGTGAATTATGAAATGTGCAATCACACAATTGTAAGACCCTTTAAGGGCGACGAGTATTGTGATGGGATCCACTGTGGGAACCCGACGAGTTAAAATAATTTTGAAAACAATTGAGTAAATGTGTGTATTGCATAGTTCATAAGTAAAGTGTATATGATTCATGAGGTGTGATAACATGTTAAATTGAGATTATATCATTGTGATTGGGATTAAGTGTATGTGATAAATTGAGTATGTATATGATTGAGATATATATGTGCATTGAGTTGTGAACTATGAATTGTACAATCACACGCCATAATTCCCTTTTAGGGCGACAAGTTAATGCTAAGTCCCTTTTTGGGCGACGAGTTAATGTTAAGTCCCTTTAAGGGCGACGAGTTAAAATTATTTTGAGAACAATTGAGGAGTTGTGTGTTTTGTACAATTCATAGATAGAGTCTGTGTGCTAAAATGTTTTATGGGTTGGACCTGAATCAGGAGGGAGAGGCCCTGACGGACTCTTCGGAGTGTGGGCCTTGGGGGTCACACGGTTTGAGTGCTCCTTTAAGCCTATGTTGATCCCATATGGTTGGAGCATTCTCGCAAAACACTGTGACCCTGACTGGTCTCCCTATGATATTACCTAGTGAGAGTGACTTGACTTATTATTGTGTGGTTTGTCTTGTCATGTACTCCTAGGCGCCCGACGAGGTTTTTCACTGACATGGTACCACATTGCATATAGGCTTGAGTCTTAGCATAAATTGTCTCAAGCGCTTGCTAATTGTTTATTATGAAATTGAGGTGTTATTATGTCTTGATCAGAACGTGTGATTCTTGTGTAATGTGATTGATGATTGAAAAGTGTGATTGATAGATGAAAAGTGAATGTTGAATTACAAAGTTATGAAATAATGTGAGATATGCTAAGTAAATTGTATTTGAGTACTATATATTGTTTTGTTTCTCTCTAGTAGTTAGGAATGTGATAACTCACTCTCGATTTTCTGTTTGTGTTTGGATCCTGTGATGATCTTGAACCTTGTGTTCGGGGGAGCAGATGGTTAGGTGAAGTGCTTAAAGGAACCTTGTGTTGAAGGACGTTGGGACACAATGCTCTGATAGGATGTGACAGTGGGGCATAAGTTTTATATTAATTGCATAATGTTAGTCTATTTTATTTTATCTCACTGATTTAACAAAATATTTTTGTAAATTTTGACGGCCTTGTTTCGAGCCGAATATATTTTTAATAAGTTTTAATAGATAATAGTGAAGTAAATGTGAACCTTTTACCCGTGTGAATTTGGTTACCGATATTTTTTATATATTTTATTTATTTATATGTCGGGGTAGAGGGTGTCACAATACCGGTTCTTCTTTGTTAGCATGTCTTTTAAAAATTTGGCATAGAGTGGCATTTGTTGGACAGCTTCTCCAAAAGGCAATGTGATCTCCAGCTTCTTGAAGATGTAAAGAAATTTGAAACCTCACTCTTGCTCCTCTTTGTTTCCTCAACCTTCTCTTTTTCTTTTTCATTTTTCTGATTTTTTTCTTTTTCTACTTCTTCTTTTTCTTTTTCTTTTTGTTTTTCTTTGTCTCCCTTCATCTTTATTTCTATTTCACTCTCTTTTATTGGTTTCTCTCTCTCCTGTTGGTCATCTTCATCTTCCATAACTTCCTCAAGTTCAACAAAATCAAAAACGGGTTCAAGTGCCGGCTCAGCTGCCGGCTGTTGTTTATGCTCCCCCACCTTCTTCTCAGCTTTTCCTTCATCAACATGGGTTGCCATTCTTCTTCTTGTCATGACAGTTTTACATTCCTCCTTCGGATTTTTCTCAATGTTAGCACTAAAGCTGCTTGACCGCCTATCCGCCAACTGTTTTGCGAGTTGTCCCACTTGGACTTCCAAATTCTTTATGGCAAACTCCGTGCTCTTCTAGTTAGACATAGAAACCTGCATAACTTAAGCTAGAGTCTCTTCCAGCTTCGTTGTACGCTCGTAGAGACTAGGCCCTTGTTGTTTTGGCCTTGTGGACGGTCCACCCTAGTCTCTATTGAATTGATTCCCATGGTGGTTCCTCTATTGTCCCTGTTGTTGATTGTATTGTTGTCCCTTATGGGCTGGTTCCCCATGTAATTGACTTCATGAGTTGTTGGTTCTTCATTGGGGATACAGCAGCTAGAATCATGAGCTCCACCACAGATGACACACACTGCAACCTACAAAACAGTAGATGGTAAAGATTATGCAGAATGTAATTAAGTTGGCAACTTACTTAGTGTTTCGTTCAATGCTTCCAATTGCTTGGACAACAACTTGTTTTGTGCCAACAATGCATCTTGTGATGAAAGCTCTAGCAGGCTTCTTTTTGTTGAAATGTGGGCTCTATCTCTCAAAATAGCAATGTCACTTGCAGCCATATTTTCAATGAGTTCCATGGCTTCTTCGGGGGTCTTTAACTTTATTTTTCCCCCAGCAGAAGCGTCTAATAGTTGTTTGGACTGTGGTCTTAACACATCAATAAAAATGTTGAGTTGAATTGGTTCTAAGAATCCGTGAGTGGGTGTTTTTCTCAATAGACCACAAAATCTTTCTAAGGCCTCACTCAGGGATTCATCTGGAAATTGGTGAAAAGAAGAGATGGCCGTTTTTCCTTCTGCAATATTAGACTCGGGGAAATACTTCTTCAGAAATTTCTCAACCACTTCATCCCAAGTCTTAAGACTGTTGCCTTTGAACGAGTGAAGCCACCTCTTAGCTTCTCCAGACAATGAGAACAAAAACAAGCTCAATCGAATTGCATCTTCAGGCACACTAGCCAATCGAATAGTGTTGCATATTTCAATGTATGTGGCTAGGTGCACATATGGGTCTTCATTTGGTAACCTGTTCGATGGCCGACAAGTGCACCGAATTGCGCAAGTAGTATAAAACGGTAAGAACTAAGTATCGAACTCTCGGGGAACTTGTTTTACTTGGTAAAGTTGTGGTTCAGTAAATAAGGGCCTTTGGATGAAAGTTTGGTGCGTGGTATGGACAAGTATGTAAACTAAATTATTCAACAGAAAATCACGTGAGTAGTGGTGTGTGAAGACAGATAAAGAATGTGTTGGTCTTCCTACTGGATGACTGATGTTATAATGATGTTCTCTACCTAACAATGTTTCTGTGTTCTATGTTGTCTCCTGGACTGCTAAACCCCGATGTCTCATGCATGTTTAGCCTAATCCTAATCAAGCATCATCCTTAGATCCCTCTTGTTGGACTAAACTTGACCAGAATTGCATTAAGACATACATACCAACAATTAGGTTATCGTACCCCCTTCCCTTGTGAAAATACGATAAACTAGCCCCGTCCTATCAAGTTCTAAGGATCAAACCATTTCCTAATGTTGAATGACCCTAACTGAGCATGCATCTACGTGATCAAGGAAAAAGCATACTAAAAATGAAGTACTGATAGCACAGAGAACACATGCAACATCATTAGATAGATATAAGAGTATTTACATTAAGTACCCCGTAGGAAGAACCAACTGAGGATTTAGCTCTCCATAGCAGGGAGGCTTCTTTTACAACAAAGAGAAGAGAAAGTGAAAGATTGAAGAATTACAGGTAGTAGGGATGTCTCCTCCACCTCTAGAAACCTCACAATCACTCGAAATCTCGTCCAATGCTCTACAAAATAGCTTTCTCTTCAAGCTCGGTTCTCTCTAGTCTCTTCCACAACCATAACTCTCCAAAAAACTCAACAACCCTCCTCCATGTCAAGATTCAGCTTTAAATAGGTAAGTCCATTGAGAGGCGCGTGCTTAGCAGAAGATAGGCTCGCTTAGCACATGTAAGTGACTTTTGGCTTAGCGCCAGTCATGCTCACTCAGCCTGAAGGTTCAAGCGATGTGCTTAGCTAACTGATTCTCGCTGAGCGCATCATGACAACTCATCTACTTCCAAGATCTTCTTCGTGCTTAGCCATGAACTACTGTGCTTAGCGGATGGCTCGCCAAGCCAGAGAATTGGCTTAGCGAGCGGCTCAAAATCAGCACTTCCACAAACTTGCTTATTTTACCTGAAATTGAAATGGAAAGGTTATTAAATACACAAAAGTGGGATACTAAGTACTTATTACCTATATTTAACAAAAAGTACTCGCAATAATACAAAAACAACTGTAAATGGAAGGAGTGATGCAATCCTCTCTAGGAAGGGACCAGTTACCTGAGCCATGAGCAAGAGGCTCCAAGAGGATTGGGCTAGAGCTACTAAAGAAGGCCCTGGGGCTCTCATGAACCTTAGGGTAGATTTTTGAGCCCATGGGTCAAGGTTGGATCCGCTCTTCTTTGTAAATATTAGAATAGGTTTTTCCTTCTTTTGGGCCTTGTATTTTGGCTATTCTAGTAGTATAGGATTTTAGCCTTGTATTTCAGGGCATTTTAAGTATTCTTTGTAGTAGGGACTTTTTTTCATGTATTTTTGGAATGGGGTGAGCTTAACTATTATAGGGGTTGTGTAGCTAAGCTCTAGCATCTTCAGGAATCTTCTCAAGGAAGCTTCTCAAGGAGGTGAGCTTAGTTATTAGAGGGGTGTGTCTATCTAAGCTCTAGCTTCTCAAGGAAGTTTTCTCAAGAAAGCTTCTCAAGGAAGCTACCTAGTCTATAAATAGAAGCATGTGTAACACTTGTTGTAACTTTGATGAATGAGAGTCTTGTGATACACAACTCAAAGTTCAACTTCTCTCCACCTTTTCCTCCTTCAATTTCGTGCACCCCCCCTCTCTCTTTCTATCTCTCTTTCTTTTCCTCCATTGAAGCATCCTCTCCAAGCTTCTTATCCAAGGCACATTCTTGGCGGCGAAGCTCCTTCTTCCATGGCTTATTCCCTAGTGGATGGCGCCTCCTCTCACCCCTTCTCCTTTATCTTCCGCTGCATCTCCATGGTGGAAAATCACCATTGAAGGACCTCATTGAAGGTCAAAGATCCAGCCTCCATAGAAGCTTCACAAGCAAGCTTCCATCAAGTGGTAATCAGAGCATAAGAGCTTCAAGTAGGTGCTCCTTAAACTTCAATTAATTTTCAGCTTTACCTTCTTCTCCATTGTTGTTTCTTCATTTTTCTCCATGTATCTTTTCACATGTCTTGTGCTAAATGTTGTGAACATAATTCTTTAGAGTTTCCACCGATTGAACTTGCTATAGAAGCTAGATTTAATTTTCTATGGTTCAAATTTCTTGTTCTTGTTCTTGAACCATGAATTGTGTTGAGTTTAGGTTCCTTTGAGTTTTGTCTTGTTATTTTTTGTGGCTGAAACATAAACCACAAAATTCTTACAAAAACATTAAAGTATAAGAAAACCTCAAATCTAGAGTGACTTGTTCACCTATTGTAGTTTTGTCATAGAAGTCATGTCTAGCCATGAAACTTGTCACATAAGATTTCTTATGTTGTGCTGAATTTTATTTTTCTTGTTTCTTTGTCTAACTCATTTGTTCATGAGTGTATGAAATTATTTTAGCCTATTATTTGATTTGAGTCAAATCTTTGCATGTTAATTAGTCCTTAACATGTTCATGCAAAATTCTTAGAGAGTCTTTGATTGTGATCCTTTTCTTGAACTTTTAGGTTTCCTTATGAATATGTCTATTGTGAATTTGAGTTTTGGTGAATGAATTGCTGGCTGAAATTTTGATTCTAAGTGAATATTGAACTCCTAAAACTGTGTTAAAAAAGCCTAGTGAGTTCAACATACATAGGAAGGTTGAAAGTAAGCCCAAGGCAATCAATATTCCAAGCTAAAAAAAAAAATTGAAGTCTAAAATCGTTGGTTCTAGCAGCTTGGACATTCAAACTTGTAAAAATTACTGAGAATTGGTTACTTCTAATTTTGAGCTGAAATTTTTACTGAATTTTCTAGACATCTGGTAAAAAGTTAAAAAAAGAACCAAATGATTTGGATAAAAGAAAAAAATACTAAAAATCACACAAGTTAGCAGAAAAATCAGTATCCAGGAAAAAAAAGTGAAAGGGAAGTGTGCTTGTTCTTTTGGCTCAAAATTTATTCTATAATTGGTGCCTATTTTATACCAATCTTAGTTCCTAAATTTCAATTAAAAATTAGTGTGAAAACAAGTGCCAAATCTAGAGGTTTGTTGAGTCTTTTTTTCAGTTTTTTTTACTCTACTCTAGAGCCATTCTAAGTTTCTCTTTGAGTCCTAGCTTGCTTCTATGTCCTTTTCATTGCTTTAATTGTTGAATAATCCTTGAAAAATTGTCTTGTTAAAACTCCATTGGTTTAGCTTTCATTTCTTTCTTTTTTGTCTTTGGTTATTGCTTGTCTCTTTGTTTCCTTGTTTGTGAGTTGCCATATAGGGAATTGGAAAGGAGGATTGGTGCCATCCCTTGAAGAATTTGAGTCAAGAAGCAAGGGGCCAACCACCTTAAGAGTTATTGGACTAAGAAGCACTCCAAATTGAGTGAATCACCAAAGAGAGAAAAACCACCAAAATTGAGCACCTTTTAGCAATTTTGTAATAGATAATTTACTTACTTTCATTGCTTTCAAATTTTGTAACAAAAAGGTCTTTCATTGGAAGTTGGTAGCCTCCAATAGGTCACCCTACTTCCTTTTGTGTGTAATAATTTTAGGCAATTTTCCCTTAGGATTGTGTGTGTTTTGTTGGGAACCTTAAATGTGTTCATCCAAACACTCTTAGGATTCGCCTAGTTTACATTTCTTGCTTACTTTCATAGCGTATTTCCTTTACCTTCCATTGTCAAACCGCCTATATAGTTTACCTTTTTACCAATTAGTTTTTACCTTATCTTTCACACCTCTTTAAGTGTTTATTTTGGCTAGTTTCAACCATAGTTTCTTTTACCTTTTGTTTTCAAACCCCCAACAAGAAAGAACCACAACTTAGGAACCAACATGAATCATTATTCAATTAGTATTAATGGTGAGGGTACTAGTCATAAAGACCCTCTATCTAGAATCTTTGATGAGTTGAGTTCCCTCAAGTTATGGAAAGAAAAACAAGAGAGAAAAGAAAAAGGAAAAAAAGGAGTGGAAGAAATAAGTCAAGATGAAAGAGAAAAAATAAGAGAGGAAGAAAGAAGAAAAATAATGAAAGAAATGAAAAGAGAAAAACATGCCTCCTATAGTAGTCATGACTCTTGCAAGAGTTTAAGTGAAGAACTTAGCGACTATTATAGAGGGCGTCATAGTTCACATACTAAACATCGCTCCCAAAGAAGAGAAAAGGATAGAAGGCCTCAAGAGGTGAACATTAGCCTTCCATATTTCCATGGAAAAGATAATGTTGAGGCCTACTTAGATTGGGAAATGAAGGTTGAACAACTCTTTGTTTGCCATCATATTAGCGAAGAGAGAAAAGTTCCATTGGCTACCCTTAGCTTTCAATGGTATGCCCTCTATTGGTGGACTTCCCTTGTTAGGTAATGAAGGATTCATGGGGATCCTCCAGTAGAGTATTGGAATGATCTTAAGAGTGTCCTTAGGAAGAGGCACATTTCCTCCTACTATGAAATGGAGCTTATAGACAAGCTCCAAAGGCTTAAACAAGGGAGTATGAGTGTTGAAGAATATAGACAACAAATGGAACTACTCTTTTTAAGAGCTGGACTTAGGAAGGAGGAAATAACAAGCATAGCTAGGTTCCTTAGTGGGCTTAATATGGAAGTAAGGGACAAGATTGAACTCCTTCTATATAGGGACCTAGTGAACTACTCCAACTTCGTATAAGAGTGGAACAACAACTAAAAAGAAAGCCTTCTTCAAAATCTAATGGATTTTTCTCTTATCCAAGGAAGGACCAAGCCCAAGGAATTTTAGGGGCTGCACCTTCAAAACCCATGGAAGATAAGGGTAAGGCCATAGAGAAATACACCCCTAAGACTAGTTCCCAAGAAAGGACTAGCAACATTAAATGCTTCAAATGTATTGGGAGAGGTCACATTGCCTCTCAATGCCCCACAAAGAAAACCATGATTATGAGGGGTCAAAACATTTATAGTAGTCAAGAGGAAACTACTTCTTGCCCTTCCTCTAGTGGAAGTGAAGATGATGTAAGGGGTAAAGAGTCTAGTGAGGGAGTCTACCCCTATGAAGAAGGTGACCTCTTAATGGTTAGAAGGCTCCTTGGAGGTCAATCTTGTGATCTATCTCAATCCCAAAGAGAGAACATCTTTCATACAAGATGCAAAATTTTAGATGAAACTTGTTCTCTCATTGTGGATAGTGGATCTTGTTGCAATTGTTGTAGCACAAGATTAGTTTCCAAGTTGAACCTCACTATCATTCCCCACCCAAAACCTTACAAACTTCAATGGCTCAATGAGCAACGAGAAATGATAGTTAACCAACAAGTGAAGGTACATTTCTTCATTGGGACATATAAGGATGAAGTTAATTGTGATATAGTTCCCATGGAGGCTGGACATATTCTTTTAGGAAGACCATGGCAATTTGATAGAAAGATAATTTACAATGGCCTAACTAATGAGATTACCCTCACCCATCTTGGCACCAAATTTGTGTTGCATCCTCAAACACCTTCACAGGTGGCCAAAGATCAACTAACTATGAAAGATAAGAGGGATGAGGAAGAAAAACTAGAAAAACAAAAGAAAAAGAAGGATAGTAAGGCCTTGTCTTCAAAGGCCAAGGGGAAAGGAAAAGAGGAAAATGATTCCTCCAAGAAGATTGTTAAGAAGGAAAATCATTTTGCAACAAAAGGTGATATTAAAAGAACACTCCTTCTTAAACAATCTTTCTACCTTCTCCTATCAAGGGAAACATCCCTTAGCACGGCCAAAATTCCTACATTTGAGACCTTACCTTCAAAGGTCCAAGAACTCTTAGATGAATTTGGCGATATATTTCCCAAAGAGATACCCCCTGGGCTACCTCCTTTAAGGGGAATAGAACATCAATTAGATTTACTCCCAGGAGCAAGCCTTCTTAATAGGCCAGCCTATAGGACTAACCCTCAGGAGACTAAGGAGATAGAGTCTCAAGTTAAAGAATTGTTGGAGAAGGGTTGGGTCCAAGAGAGCCTAAGCCCTTGTGATGTGCCAGTGCTGTTGGTGCTCAAAAAGGATGGTATGTGGAGAATGTGTACAAATTGCAAGGCCATCAACATTACTGTAAAGTATAGGCACCCCATTCCTAGACTTAATGATTTACTTGATGAGTTGCATGGTGCCAACATCTTTTAAAAAATTGATCTTAAAAGTGGTTATCACCAAATCAGGATGAAAGAGGGTGATGAGTGGAAAACTGCTTTCAAGACCAAGTTTGGTTTATATGAATGGCTAGTGATGCCTTTTGGGCTCACTAATGCACCAAGCACCTTTATGAGGCTCATGCATCATGTCTTAAGGGATTTAATAGGTAGATTTGTAATTTTTTATTTTGATGATATTTTAGTGTACAGTAGGAGCCTAGATGATCACTTAGGACATCTCAGGCAAGTTCTTTCAGTCCTTCGAAAAAATACCCTTTATGCAAATATAGAGAAGTGTACATTTTGTGTAGATAATATAGTTTTCTTAGGGTTTTTAGTTGGTAGAAATGAGGTCCTAGTGGACCCTAAGAAAATCAACGCCATCCAAGAATGGCCCACCCCAAAAAGTGTGGGAGATATTAGGAGCTTCCATGGGTTAGCTAGCTTCTATAGAAGATTTGTTCCTAATTTCTCTACAATTGCTTCACCTCTCAATGAGTTAGTGAAGAAGAATATGGCATTTACCTGGGGTGAGAAACAAGAGCAAGCCTTTTCTTTGCTCAAAGAAAAGCTTACTAAGGCACCTATTCTAGCTCTTCCTGACTTTTCTAAAACTTTTGAGCTAGAATGTAATGCCTCTGGAGTGGGAGTTGGAGCTATTTTGTTACAAGGTGGGCACCCGATTGCTTATTTTAGTGAAAAACTTCATAGTGCCACCCTCAACTACCCCACCTATGATAAAGAGTTTTATGCCTTAATAAGAGCCCTTCGAACTTGGGAACATTAGCTTGTTTCCAATGAATTTGTTGTCATACCCCATTTTTGACTCGTTTTTTTTTAATTCATTTTTCTCGTCTTTTAAGCCAGAAGTTTCCGTCGTTTCAGACGAAATTTCGGTAGGGAGGTATTTTAAAATACCTCATTTTTGTTCCGAAGACGACCGTTTTATTTTTATTTTTTATTTTATTATTATTATTATTATTATTATTATTATTATTCTTTTCTTCATTTTTTTCCTTTTATTAAGTGTTTTTATTATTTTCGTTTTTATTAATATCATTATTAGTATCATTATTTTTTTATTTTTTTATTTTATTTTATTTTGCTGTTTTATATTTTGTTATTTTTCAGTCTTTTTGGTCCAGGCCCAGAGGGTCGTTTTTGTCATTTTTTTTTTACCCTAATTCTGTCCTTTAAATAAAGCATTAATTACTGTGCGTGTCAGAGAGTCAGTACAGTACCAATCAGTCAGAGTGCCGGAATAGCCAAGCCACCACAAACCACCAACACAGCCTCCCTCAGACCACCACCTACCACCATTTCAAAAATCCATACAAATCAACCACGAAAAAACCAACAGAAACAAAATCCAAAACACATTCAACACCACAAATTCGTATTCCATAACCACAAATCACACAATTTGTACCCAATCATCACACAGATCCCGGAAACCGAATCGGTATAAACCAAAATAATACAAATCCAGAACCATACACTACACAGTCCTAACTCACCAGTTGCCAATAGAATCATTACCAGACTAAAACCAATTCAGCCCAGCCAAACACGAAAGAAAAGGGTAGGATTCTGTCCGTTTTTGAGTTTAGATCTAGGGTTGCTGCATTGAGATTTTTGAAAACCAACCTCGGATTCATAACGAGTGAGTGAAGAGGATTCGAGAGGTGTTTTTTTTTTAAAAAAAAAGGGACCTGAGCTACTCCGGCACGGTGGCGCCGCCGGCGACCGCCGCGCCAGAGGGATGTTCTTGGCCGCAGAGGACTTCAGAAAGGAAGAAAGAGAAGAGAGAAAAATGAAAAAGAGAGAGAAAGAGCTTTTAAAAAATGAACTAAACCGGTCCCCTAGCCCTTATATAGAGGCTGGACTGGTTTGGTTTTTTTTTCCTTGAACCAAACCGGTCCGGTTCTCCCCTCTTTGGCCCGTTGGACTCATCTCTGGCCCATTTTCTTCCTTCTCTTCTTCTTCTTCTTTTCTGATTTCTGCTCTCACCCCCCCTCTTCCTTGCTGCACCCCCCTTCTTCTTCTCCATTCTTTTTATTTTTGTTTCTTTTTCTTGCATTTTTTTTTCACGCACCATATTTATTTTACGTCTTGCATTTTTATTTTATGCATCATATTTAATTTTATGCCTTGCATTTTTTATTTTCTTTATTTATTTTCCAGCACCATATTTAATTTTCTGTCTTGCATTTTATTTTCAGCTCCATATTTATTTCTGTCTTGCATTTTTATTTTCTTTTTATTTTATGTACCATATTTATTTTTGCCTTGCATTTTTATTTTATTTTTCATATTTATTTTATGTCTTGCATATTTTTATTTTTAGCATCATGTTTATTTTTTGTATTGCATTTTTACTTTCGTTTTATTTTATTTTCAGCATCATATTTATTTTATGTCTTGCATTTTTATTTTTCTTTATTTATTTTATGCGCCATATTTATTTATTGTTTTGCATTTCATGCATTTTTATTTCCTTTTTAGCGTATTTACTTTAACGCAATTGCAACTTTTATTTTATTATTTTTGTCATTTATTTTATTGCCAATTAGAATGTATCTAGGTCCAATGTAAATAGAAATGAGAATCTGCACCGACACTCACATTTATTTTTATGCTTTATGCCGAGGACGATAATGTAATTTGGACCGTATCCGAGGAAAAGGACCCTCACTTGATCCAACGTCATTTTGAGGGATCCGGCGCGTTTAGACTTATCTCTGCATAACTTAGTCTCTGGACCTTAGGACTTAATCAAAATTTTCAAAAAAAAAAAAAAGATCAAAAAAGTCAAAATCCAAAAACATTTTATAATCAAAATTTCAAAAAAAGTCAATCTTTATCCTTTCTTTCTTAATCAAATCTTTAATCAATCTTTAATCAATCCAAACTTTTTCTTCAATTTAAAATCAATCAAACTCACTTCTTTTATTTCTTCTATGCCTTTTCGGCCTCTTATCTTTCTTAAACTTTTTTTTTTTTTAACTTTAAAATCAATCAAAACCAACCACTCGGCTTTTTACCCCGAACTACATGATTTTGATCCCATTCGGGTATGTAG
The DNA here is from genome assembly GCF_000004515.6 of Glycine max. Classification (NCBI taxonomy): domain Eukaryota; kingdom Viridiplantae; phylum Streptophyta; class Magnoliopsida; order Fabales; family Fabaceae; genus Glycine; species Glycine max. The sequence continues at coordinate 28,496,842 of NC_038251.2, forward strand.
GCAAAAGACTTTGTCTTTCCAAATCAATAAAAATAACAAAAACATTTTTCTCCTTTCTTTTAAACTCATCTCTTTAATCTTTTCACACTTAAGCATTTATTTCCAAACAAATAATCAATTTAGCATAAAGATAAAAATAAGCAAGAGGTTCCTATAGAGTACTATAGACGTTTAGGGTACTAATACCTTCCCTTTGCGTAACCAACCCCCGGACCTTTGATCTCTTAAAAACTAGGGTTTTTCGAACTTTCTCCCTTTTCCTCGGAAAAATAAAAGATCGGTGGTGAGCTTAAAATTGCGAGTCAACGCTAATCAATAGCTTGATATCCAAAAATCACCGCGACATTTGTCATTCATAGTGATCATTAATCCCTTATGTACATTAGAGGGCAAAGCAAGTTAAACAAAAGGCATGCAAAATGGGTAGAGTACTTAGAGAAATTTCCATATGTTATCAAATACAAAAAGGGAAAAACAAATGTGGTAGTTGATGCCCTCTCTAAGAGACACACATTGTTTTGCTCCCTAGGAGCTCAAATTTTAGGATTTGGTAACATTAAGGACTTGTATGCTTTAGACGAACATTTCTCTCCCATTTATGAGAGTTGTAGGAAAAAGGCCCAAGATGGATTTTATTTGGCTGAGGGGTATTTTTTCAAAGAGGGAAAACTTTGCATACCCCAAGGATCCATTAGGAAATTACTTGTGAAGGAGAGCCATGAGGGTGGGCTCATGGGCCACTTTGGGATAGACAAGACCCTTGTCTTACTCAAAGAGAAGTTTTATTGGCCCCATATGAAGAAAGATGTCCATAAGCATTGCACTAGGTGTGTGGCTTGTTTACAAGCTAAGTCTAGGGTCATGCCTCATGGGTTATACACACCCTTACTCATTCCATCTGCACCTTGGGTAGACATTAGTATGGACTTTGTCCTTGGGCTTCCTAGAACCCAAAAAGGTGTAGACTCTATCTTTGTGGTGGCGGATAGGTTTAGCAAGATGGCACACTTTATACCATGCCACAAGGTGGATGATGCTTCCCACATCTCAAAACGTTTTTTTAGGGAAGTTGTGAGACTCCATGGTTTGCCTAGGACCATTGTGTCAGATAGAGATGCTAAGTTGCTTAGCCACTTCTTGAAAACATTATGGGCTAAGCTAGGAACTAAGCTTTTTTTTCTCTACCACTTGTCATCCACAAACTGATGGGCAAACAAAGGTAGTGAATAGGTCTTTATCCACCCTTTTAAGGGCTCTTCTGAAAGGAAACCATAAGTCTTGAGATGAGTATCTTCCTCATGTAGAATTTGCCTACAATAGGGGGGTTCATAGAACCACTAAGCAATCCCCTTTTGAGGTTGTCTATGGGTTCAATCCCCTAACACCCTTAGACCTCATTTCCCTCCCACTTGACACTTCTTTTATACATAAAGAAGGGGAATCTAGGTCAGAGTTTGTAAAGAAGTTGCATGAGAGGATTAAGACCCAAATAGAGAACCAAACAAAGGTGTATTCAACTAAGGGCAATAGTGGAACTGATATTGAGGAGGAGGAACCAACAGATTTGAGGTCAAATCCTCTTCAAGGGGGAGGGGATGATGCAATCCTCTCTAGGAAGGGACCAGTTACTAGAGCCATGAGCAAGAGGCTCTAAGAGGATTGGGCTAGAACTACTAAAAAAGGCCCTAGGGTTCTCATGAACCTTTGGGTAGATTTTTTAGCCTATGGGTCAAGGTTGGATCCACTCTTCTTTGTAAATATTAGAATAGGATTTTCCTTCTTTTGGGCCTTGTATTTTGGTCATTCTAGTAGTATAGGGTTTTAGCCTTGTATTTCAGGGCATTTTGAGTAGTCTTTGTAGTAGGGACTTTTTTCATGTATTTTTGGAATGGGGTGAGCTTAGCTATTTTAGGGGGTGTGTAGCTAAGCTCTAGCTTTTCATCTCAAGGAGGTGAGCTTAGCTATTAGAGAGGTGTGTGTAGCTAAGCTTTAGCTTCTTTAGGAATCTTCTCAAGTAAGCTTTTCAAGGAGGTGAGCTTAGTTATTAGAAGGGTGTGTGTAGCTAAGCTCTAGCTTCTCAAGGAAGATACCTAGTCTATAAATAGAAGCATGTGTAACACTTGTTGTAACTTTGATGAATGAGAGTCTTGTGAGACACAACTCAAAGTTCAACTTTTCTCCCCCTTTTCCTCCTTCAATTTCATGCTCCCCCCTCTCTCTTTTTATCTCTCTTTCTTTTCCTCCATTGAAGCATCCTCTCCAAGCTTCTTATCCAAGGCACATTCTTGGTGGCGAAGCTCCTTCTTCCATGGCTTATTCCCTTGTGGATGGTGCTTCCTCTCACCTCTTCTCCTTTATCTTCCGCTGCATCTCCATGGTGGAAAATCACCATTGAAGGACCTCATTGAAGGTCAAAGATCTAGCCTCCATAGAAGCTTCACAAGCAAGCTTCCATCAAGGAGTCGAATACAATTTACATAGCTTTTTTTACATAAAAGTTAGTCATATTAACCGACTAACATAACCCGTGAAACAAATTATTTTGGATCAATTGGACTAATGATGGAGGGTATGTAATGGTCTGAGCTTGAACCTCCGATTGTGTAATGCTGGTGAAAAATTGTGGCACACTTAAACTTGAGAAATCTTCTAGGGTCACTCTCCTTGGCTCTTCTGCCATGATAACCTCTTCAATTAAATCTATATGAGATTGCCCTAGAATAGGACACCTAGAAGATGCCTCGGAAGATCGAGGTTCTTCTCCTGGAGTTGCTTCTGCTTCTAAGTCCTGCAAAAATTTTCTAATTCTCTCTGCGTTTCGTCTCCTGCAAGTAGCATTAATCTCCAAATCTGTGGGAATTAAATCACCTGTAGCAGATCTCCTTTGCATACAAAAGAAACAGAACAACAATTATCCAATTCCAAAGAACAATAAAATGTGCAGTAACTAAAATGTTAGCAAAAAGAATCAATGAATTAAAGAAAACAAAATAAAGCAATGCCTTAAAACTGAACTGAACTCTTCTAATGAATCAAGTTCCTCGGCAACAACGCCATAAATGCTTTGTGTCAGATTTTTGTTTACCCTTCAACACAGTTCCTTTCTCTCAAATTTACAAGCAGTATATTCAAGGGAAATGAAATACCCGAAAACGCACTGGGTCGTCAAGCATTTAAAATTAAAACGGAGTAATCCGAGTATCGAACTTAGGGAACTTGTTTATTAGACATAGTTTTATTCAAAAATAGGGCATTGTATGAACAAACATTGATAGTTGAGAATATAAACAAAAGTAAACTAGATGCTATGTTAAAAATTCAGTAAATGCAAGTAATTAAAAAGTTGACAGCAATAGGTAGAAAGCGTTGGGTCTTTCTAACAAATGAGTTGATGCATATGAAGATATTTCTCTAATTAATCATGTTCTTGTGTTCTATGCTGAAGCCTAAAGTACTAAACCTCGATCCCTCGTAAGTTTAGACTAATTTAACCCAAGCTTCGTCCTCATATCCCTCTTGTTGGACTAGGCTTAACTTAAACAACATTATCATCACAACATAATAAGAAAACTAAAACCCCGTAATCCATCCCTAGCAATGCAGTTATTTAGCCCTGCTTCTATCATGTTCTAAGGTGATAGTACATTTCCCAATGCTAAAGTCACCTAATAGTACACACAAGTGGGTGATCAGGCCAAGAGCATGCAGTAATTAAGCATTGAAAGAAGGATTGAACACACAAAACACAATTAATTAGATATGAAAAGTAATTACATCAACTGTTCATTAGAAATTCCCAACTAGGGTTTTTAGCCAGCCATACAAGGAACCCAAATACAAATAAGACAGAAAGTACAGAGCAATTGTTGCTTACACGGGAAGGGGGATCCCTCTTTCTCTTCTTAGCACCTCACAATCACTAAAACACTCTCTAATCTCTCAAAGTGATGAACCCTGGCTTCCTTGCTTAGATGTTGCCTCTTTGCTGCCTCCAGAGCACTATTCTCGAAGTATGTGCAAAAATATGCAGCTTTGGTCTCTCAAAATTGTACCCTAATTCTGACAATTCAGGCTTAAATAGGCTCTGAAATCGTGACGTCGTGCTTAGCGCCACTCTCGCGCTTAGCGCGATTAAGTGGATTTGGGCTTTTCACCAGTCGTGCACTGAGCCTAGCAAGAGACAAACGTCTCGCATAGCAAGTTGATCTCACCCTTAGTGTGCAGCCTTGATTCTTGTGCTTTTCCAAATTCCCTTGTCACACTAAGCACGCTGAAGCTGCGCATAGCGGTGGATGCGCGTTGAGCCCACAGGGTCCACTTAGCGCGACCACTCCTTTTAACACTTCAAGATTTTAGCCTCTTTTGACCTGATATTGTACAGATTTTCTCATTAATTCCAATTAAAGATACTCTAATGATAGGTATCAAAACATATCAAGATTTATTTACAAATTCCTACAAAAGAACTATAAATTGGGGAAACTATACATGTTTTGAAAAAGGTTTTTCTATACAAAAGTTAGTCGTATAAGACGACTAACAGTGAGATAGGGCTAGCCTGGGCGAGCTAGGGGTTTGGAAAAAGCCCAAAATGACCTTTTTGCCCTCCTTTTTGGGTATTTTCCACATTCTTTTCCGAAATGTCAAAAAACCTTTCAGATTACGAGACAAGTAGTGTTAAGCAGCTCAATTCGGCTAGCAAGAATCCAAATGTTTGCAAATGATTGTCCCCAAATGAAATTAGGGTCTGACACCAGCTAACTATGATCTTTTGATGACTAGGGAACTTAAACTTAGCACGACAAAGATCCTTTTGTGCATGATGGTTGTTGTTCTCCTTACAACACACAAGAAAAAGAACCTGAACAATGGTGACTCTAGCACATGTTCCCTGTGACTTTCCAGATGCACCTCTGATTCCAGACTAAACACTATCAGCTCTATCACATGAAAGCATTTTTTTGATCCTAAGAACATGGAATGGATGTACTTACACTCTTGAGTGGAAAGCTTCCTTTCCAACAAATTTTGCCATATCTTTTTTACATGTAATTCTAGAAGCTTATAGTACTTCACTTGAAACATTTTCTTTTTCCCAGCTAACCAGATGCACACAAAAGGGAAAGTAATCAACACATTTCTTCTTCATATCAACATCATAGGATCAAGAACACCATGACAAAAGTGTGATTTGGGGTATGTTTGTTTTTTATCTATCGATAACACCTTGCAAGCCCTAAAATCATACACCATTTGTAATTCCCATCATGCCATGAATATGACACATAAAATGTTAATCCATTTCATTCTGACACCAATTTCAATAATTACAATATACAAACACATATTATCACTCAAGTTATTCAACCATGATACATAGGATTGCACTATAGTCATAAAGATAACACATTTAAAAAGAAGTACATCCTAATTGATATCAATACTATAAAGCTCTAAATACAAATAAAATTGAGCAAATCATACAAGTCATAAAAGGATTGATAAACACTATACCATTGTAAGACTTAGTACTACACAATTCCCTTGATAGTGGTTTTTCAAGGAGAGAATAAAAACTGTGTAAAGGAATAAAAAAAATTACATGTTCTTGAAGCATGAACCCATAAGCAACAATAGACATATACCAATAGTGTAACTCCTCATGTAGGAGCAGGAGTCTATGAGATGTAACTTTTAGGAAAGGTTACCAAGCAAGGATCCTTGCAGTTCCATAGGCACAATAAAAATCTTGTTCATACTCCTATTTCATTACCCAACACCAATGTATTAAGCAAATAACATCAAAAGAAAATCTGAAATTTCAATTTCTACAAACAAAAAAATATTACATAGTAACTATTAGTCGCTTCATACGACTAACTTTTGTATAGAAATCATTTTCCAATGCTTGTATAGCTCCCCAATTTATGGTTATTTTGTAGTGATTTTTGTAAATAAATCTTGTTTTATGGTTAATGCTATCTCTAGAACATTTCCATTGGATTTAATGAGGAAATCTATGCATTTTCAGGTGAAAAAGATGCCAAGTTTTGAATTGCAAAAAGTAGCAGTTGGGCTAAGCGCATATCCACTGTTCAGCGTGCTTAGCGCAAAGGAGAATCTGGCAGAACATCAACATCAAAGTTGCGTGCTAAGATCAGTGCGCTAAGCACAGCAAGTGCCTTCAGCCAGGCTAAGCGTGAGACTGGCACTAAGCCCAATCCCACTTACTCGCGCTAAGCACGAGGGTGGCGCTAAGCGCAACGTCGCGAATTCAGAGCCTATTTAAAGCCTGTTTTGTGCATACTTAGGGTACAATGCCCAGGGCACAGAATTCTATAGCATCCACAGTGCCTATTTCGAGAAAAGAGCCCTAGAAGCAGCAAAGAGGAGCAACTTATGCATTGTAGCCTAGGTTTTGTCATTTGAGAGAGATTATTGAGTAGATAGTGAGTGTGAGATGCTGAGAAGAGGAGGAGGAATCCCCCTTCTTGTATAAGGAACTATCATTCTCTTCTTTTAATCTCATTTATTGTTATGGTTTCTTTGTAATGGCTGGCTAAACACCCTAGTTGGGGATTTCTAATGAATAGCTTATGTAAATACTTAATATCTAATTGATAATTTTTTTTGTGTTCAATGCTTCCTTCAATGCTTAATGTTTGTATGCTTTTGGTCTGATCACCCATTTGTGTGCATAGTTAGGTGATTTTAGCATTGGGAAATGTACTATTGCCTTAGAACTTGATTGAAGCAGGATTGGAACTTAGCCTTACATGAGGGATTTGTGGGTTAAGTTTTGGTTTTAATTATGTTGTTACAATAATGTTGTTTAGTTTTGGCCAAGTCTTACATGAGGGATCTGCGGACGAAGCTTAGGCTAAATTAGGCTAAACTTTAGTAAGCTACTTGAGCTGAGTCTAGTCTTACATGAGGGATCTATGGACGAAACTCAGTTTAAGTTAGTCTAAACCTAAGAGGGCTGTCTAAATTGGGTGTAGTCTTAAATGAGGGATCTACAGATGAAGCTTGGATATTCAGCCTGACGAGGGGTCGAGGGTTTAGTAATTTAGGCTACAACATAGAATACAAGAGCACGATTGATTAGAGAAATATATTTCTATGCATCATCTTGTTTGTTAGAAAGACCCAAAATATCTACCTACTGCTGTCATTTTATTTACCTTGCATTTATAGTTTTTAGCATACAAGTTTAGTTTACATTTTGTTTGAAATTATCACTTATACATGTTCTCTCAACAATGCTTCAATTCAAAACTTAATTCAGGCTAACATTAGTTCCCTATGTTCGATGCTCGGATTCATCCGTTTTAATTTTAAATACTTGACGACTCAGTGCGCTTTCTGATGAAAACTCCCCATTGAAATTTCCTTGAGACATAAATGCACAAAAAGTAACTGCAATGGGGGGTCATCAATAACAATAATCGAATACAAGCCCAAACCTCCAAGCCTCAACAACATGTAACCCTAACAAACACCAAAACCCCCTAATCACAAAAACCCTAACCCCCAATTCAAAACCCAAACCATAAAAAACAACCAAAAAAAGAACAACAAAATAATAAAGAAACATTGAAGGAAAAACCCTCACTAGAATGAGATCGAAGAGTGTGGCCTAATCTACCTTGACGAAATCAGCTTCCCAAGCCTTAAGTTCATCCTCACTGGGCTTCTCATCAATGCAATTGGCATCAACATGCTTCTTGCAATACTTGATAACCTCTGCCAGAATCTTGTTAGTAGCATTGGGGAGAGGAACTCTGTTGTCAGCACAGTTGTCCTCGATCATGTGCTTGATCATCTGTGACTTCACCGCCACTGCCTCCTCCACCTCAAATGCCTCGCCATCCAAACTCTTCAATGTGATATTCTTTGTCAAAGCCATCTCGATCTCTCTAAAAAAAACTCTTCTTTCAATTTGGTGTGTTTTGCTTTTTAAATGAATGAATGATTTTGTTTGTTGAGGTACAAGGTATGTCTCGTTCCTCCGTTATTTGAATTCGTAAAGGCCAAAGGAACTAATTTTATGGATTGGGAAGATGGGTGAAGGGGTATGGTTGAAGGATTTAAAGTTGGGGAAGGGGGTTGAGAGTTGAGTGAGCACGAGAACAAAAAGGCTTTTGTGAAAAACACAACATCGATTTTTCTAAATAAAAAAAAAACACATGTTGTGTTTTGAGGTTAACATCGATTTCTAAAAAACCAATGTTATTTACCATCAAACAACATCGATTTTTATTAAAACTGATGTAAACCTCAAAACATAACATCGATTTTTAAAAAAACATATTTTAACGATCTTTCTTTATTTACGAGTATATCACCGTATTTTTTTAACATCGATGTTGATAAAACTGATGTTAAAATGACGAGGTTAGAAGAACTTTTTCTAGTAGTGCAATTTTGTGCTTTCTTTTTTTTCATAATGTAAATATAGTTAATATACTTTTTATTTAAATTAATTCAGTCAACTTAATTTTTTTCAGCAAAAACAATATATGTACGCATTAAATTTTGTTATAATTACTTTTTTATTTTATAATAAATTTTTAATATATATAAATTCAATTCAAAATCCATACATTTAATATATATTAGCATTCAATTTAATAAATAATTATATGTAATAAATATAACAATTAATACTATATAACAAAAATATCAATATACTTACTGCATATTTATATAAATATTATATTAATAAAAAATTTGTCACATGGTCCAATTTATTTTCAAATTACAAGTCTCTTGTTAGTAAAGATGTTCCTTATAATAAAATAAATCAAAACAGTTTGCATCACATGTTCCAATTTATTTTTAAAACCTCAACACAACTTTCTTAATATTCAAGTTGTTTCTTGTATTTAAACAATTTGGTATATGAAACATATTGGATAATACATCAGTGTATAATAAAACACATATCACCATATGTATTGCCTTAAACATTATCAACAACATGTGGAGAAACAAACTTTTTCTCCTAAAATAAGTTTTTTATAGTTATTGACAAGATACAACTTGAATTAAACCATTTTAATTCAAAATCTTATTTCTATATTAGTTGCTTGAAATAGAATTAACTTATGTTGTCAACTTCTTTGGCTAGAGGGACAAAGAAAGAAAACTTAAAAAAAATTGGTGTATATGTTCTCAGAAAATAACAAGAGAAGGGATAACTATGTGATTTTTAATATGTAGTCTAAGGCTCTTCTTATAGCACAGTAGGAAACCTTTTTTTTCTAACAAATTGAAAAAAAAACTTACCCTGAATCCTTGTTTGTGTGTGACCCCATAGATTCAATACTAAACCAGTAGTAATTAATCATAATTAATTTACTAATCAAGGTAGGCGTCTAGCAACACTCCTAAATTGATAACATAATGGTTTGGTTCTTCAACATACATATTTATTCCCAGCACAATCAACATCTCATTCTTGTTCCATTCCATTTGGATGTATCTTTTAGTGCCTAGTTTCACATAGATTAGATGTAGACTTGCACGTAGATAGTGTTTTTTTGAGTGTTACAATTGCTTTATCGATTTTGTTTTTACCTTTGCACAAGTTCGATCATTTTTGAATGCATTCTAGTTTTGTCTTATATGTGTTAGCTTCTTTTTTTTCTAGGCTTTCCAAGGATCTATTGTTTCAATGTTTGATTTTCATGTTTGAGTTGCTTTTCAAGTTTCTTCCATTAAAAAAATAAAAAATCAAAAATAAAAAAATGTTTTAGCATGGCTCTTAAGTTGTGTTTGGGAACATTTTAACAAGGTATAATCTATCAGCTTAATATAATTTTACATTTAAAATAAGGATTTTTTTTCTAACAATATATACAAATAAAAGCTAATTAACAATATATCTATAATTGACAACATTAATGAAATCAAATAACTTGTACATTAGAAATTATGTGTATGAATGCTTTTGATTTGGTGAGAGAAAATGAATGAGAATGACACCCTTTGTACAAGGGTGACTTTCACATATCTATTTTTTGATAGATGTTTAACACTGAAACACTTAAGCATAAATGTTGGTCATCATACAAATTTCATCATCCTTACAATTTCCATTCCTAATGGTATGTTATAATTAAAACTAAGGATGTGGATTAAACAATATGCACTTGAAATTGGTTAGGAAACTCTCAAGAAAGCATTTAAGGTAAAATGAAGCATTTTTCCTTGATTTAGCTAAAGCTATAAATTTAGCTTCAGCTAAAAATCGTCCAAACCCCATTCTATCAAATTTTGACATAGCTAAAAATCATACCCTTAGCTAAATTTGTGCAGACCCAATTTCATCAAAATATACTTGAAGCTAAAACTTCGATTTTTGCAACAAAAGTTCTTTGTAAATCTAAGCTTTTAATCCCATTCATGGTTACCCAAGCATTCAAACTCACAATAAAATCATCAATAATAAACCCTTAAGATTCAAAATACTAAACCCCAACAAAAGAACACAAGATTCAAATTAAATAACCTGAAATAATCATAAAACAAGAATAGAGAGTGAGCTTGCCTTACCTAAGGGTCTCCAAGCCTAAGTCGTAAGAAACAAAGAGACAAGGGAGAAGTTGTGAGCTCAACAAGGAGGGCTTCCATCAAGAAACACACCATCTTACCAAACCCATGAAAAACACAACCCAAAACCAACACAAATGATAACTTGCACATTTACCCATTGTGGGTCAACACAAGGAAATGAAAAAAAGAGAGAAAGAAAGCTCACCCTTCAACAATGGAATCACAAGCTCATGCAAGAGGGAGAAATCACCATTCTTAAAAGGATATCAAGACTCAATAATGAGATTGGCTGAAGGATAAATGAGGCAATGAAGGTGCTCTTGACATAAGAGAGAAATAAAGCTCTAAGGCTCATGAGAGAAAATGAATGAGAATGATACCCTTTGTAAAAGGGTGACTTATTTGAATAGAAAGGAGGGAATGGGACACTTTCACTAAAGCCCAACCCAACCTAGACCTAACACACCTAACTTACCGCTCACAGGAAACCTAAAACATCATCCACTTTATTTATATTTTCAACATCATAAAATAAATTTTATTATTCTTGTAATTTTAATTAAAAATAATTAATCATATAATTAAGAAAATCATAGTTTTACAACAACCATATTCACCCCTTGATAGTCTCTTTTTGTCTAAAACTCTTGAGTGTAGTCAACATTATCAAGGGCGTCTTTGATGTCATAAACACGAGTTGTAATGGCCTTTTTCCTTGGGATCAACACTTTGTGCAATCAAAGAACTTGTTAATTTGATTGTATTGTTGTGACAATGTTTTATTATAGATTAATTACAAAAGTTAATTGATGATAATTATCATGATATTACAAGATGGAGTAAAATAGGGATATGTTATGGTGTGAGAGAGAGAGAGAGAGAGAGAAATTGTATTTAAATTAAAATGAGAGGGATATATGTTAATTTTTAAATCTTCACAAATTATTCAAATTAAAAAATCAAAAATAATTTGAATTATATTAATTTTCAATTTTGAACATTTATATATGGCTATAAGGTTAAGATCATTCCTTTTACTCATTGAAAATATTGTGCTTTTCTTAATTGGCTGCCTAGCATATCCATTAGAAAATTTAGATTATAAAAACTATTAGTATTAGTAGGTTGAAGAAAATAATTTCTAGTTAATATAGAAAATTGGTATCACAAAGGAATACCAAAATTATTTACTGACAAAATAATTAAGGAATCCAATCTAAATCATTTATAATTGTCACTAAATGAAAGTTTATCTAGTTGATATATAAGGAAGTAGTCAGATTTAAAAAAGTACATAGTGAATCAATCCATATCAACAAAATTTGAATATAGGAATAAACTAGAAGAAATAAAAAAAGTCATATAAAATATTACTAGTGGTGGACAAACTATTATTATATAGGCGGATTTCATGCCAAAACACTAAACAGCTTTAAACATCAAAGCTTTATTAAGCAACTAACGAAGAAGGGAATTTGATATGATAAGAATAATTTCAACAACCAACTCAATAATGGAAGCATATTTCGGAAGCATGGATGGATCATGATAAGGAGGATCAGTTGGTGACTCTCCTGAAATACAATCGTCAACATTAGTTTGTATTGAAGATGCAGCCACATTCACGCCTTGGTAGTCTCCTTTCTTCAACAACTCTTGAGTGTAGTCCACATTATAAAGGGCACCCTTGAAATGTTCCAAGCACGATTTGTAATGGTTTTTTGCTTTTGGATCATTAACACTTTGTGCAATCAAAGAATTGATTAATTTGATTGTGTTGGTCACATTTGTACGTGTTGTGTCAATGGTGTATTGAGTAAGGCTAACAAGATTTGCTTTTGGTTTTGAGTTGAGAAGAGCGAAACAAAATGAAGGCTTTTTGCTTTGGTTGCAAATGGAACTCACTTGCTCAATAGGGATTGCATAAGTGGGTGCAATAAATAATAGGAACACCAACAAAAGAGAAGAGAAATTATGAACCATTGTAATGTTGTGTCCCTTTCCTTGTATTTTATTTTTAGTTTCACTATAGTTTGACAATGCATATCATACCCATTTTATAGTTCTCAATTGAAAATAAGGCTTCATGTTGAATTTAATGCAAATATTAGATTCAAATATAATTTTTAATTTAGGATATGAAATCCTTGCTTATTTTCATAAATTAAAATATAGGATATCTTCCAAATTTGACCAAAATAATTAATACATACAATAATACTTAACTAGAATTTTATTAGATTATCTTCCAAGTTTTGCTTATTTGAATAAACAAAAAATTAATTTAGCAATACTAACAAATACATTCAAAAATATTTAATGCAAAATTATTTGGAGATATAAAATTTTTGAGATCTCTTTTTTGGGTGTGTGACAACAATATTTGAATGTGTAAACTAACCAAACCTCACACCATTAGGACGGCCCTAATGATTTTAAAATTTATGAGGTCTAGTCAAGGATTTGAATGCTTTGCTTATTTGCATAAAGAGAATCCTAGTTATCTTTCAAATTTTGCCATAATAATAAATATATTCAACAATATTTAATAAATTTTTTATTAGACTACATATATGTTCTAGGATTTGAATAATTTACTTAATTAAAAAAAATATTGGTTACCTTCATATTTTAGTCATATTAATAAACACATTCAACAATATTTAATGCAAACTCATTTAGAGATATAAAATTTATATCTAATATAAAGGGTTTGGACTAATCCATAAGTATTTATAATTTTGTAATTACTTAATTATGTTATTAGTCCCTATAAAATTAGTAAACTTTGTGTTTAATCCTTATAAATGTTTTGTTTTATTTCCATCCCTTAATTTTTTTTATTTTTTATGTTGGTCCTTACTATTATGTGACACTTTTAAATTGCTTATATGTTTAATGAATGGTCAAGTGGCCATAGTAGGTAACATCCACCAAGGTATATGTTACAGTGTCAACTTGTGATACCTCTAAAAAAAATTTATAAATCCCTCATATAAATATTATTTTCTACCTTAAAATTAAATGAACTATATGGACCAAAAATTTTATATGGACTAAAAAAAATTCACTCATTTTATAGAACTATAACCAATAATTTTAAATTTTAGAGGGATAAATATATATATATATATATATATATATATATATATATATATATATATATATATATATATATATATATAAAGACTAAATACAAAACATGCTCATTTTGCAGGAATTAAAAACATATCTAAGCCATATTAATTTTTTATTTAGTGTATTATAACTTAAAAACCTTTAACCTACTAAGGTGGGCCTTATGATGGTGGGTTTTGGTAGTTTACACAAGGTCTTATGTTTGCACTTGCTGTAATGATTGTACACACCAGCCAAAACATTTTTTTTCTAATTTAATCCATATTTAAATCAATTATTTTGTTACATTTCCATATTTAGTTAGATTATCTAGTCTAACATTTGAATGTTTTGCTTATTTGCATTAAAAAAATTGGATACATTTCAATTTTGGCCATAATAAATATATTCAACAATTTTTAATGAAAATTTTATTATAAATATAAAAATTATCATGCCTAATAATAGTGAACTAAAATTAATTCATAGGTCTTTATAATTTTTTTTTATTTCTAGTTAAATTATTATAGCTTAAAGCTTTTAATTTAGTCTATATATGCTTTATTTATCAAGTTCAAACTATTATTTCATAGTAAATATCGGTGCAAATTGGTGGTGATGGTTTTGAAACATTGAAAAAATATCAAAGAAGAAATCATTGATAGTGATTGTCTTGCAAGATAGAAGAAACAACAAAGAAAACACAATTCTCCAAGAAGTGTGTAAAATACTAACTTTTAAGGTCACTTTTCGTACTTTGTCAAAAGTATCAAAAGAAAGTCTTCTCGTACTTTGTCACATTGATTACAACTCATTCCTCTTTCGAGACTAGTTCTGCTTCATGGTCACTTTTTTTTAACCTCTATTTGTTTCAATAATGTCATCATTGTCATTTCCTTTGAGAATTCTCCCATTGTCAAAACCTATTCTTGCACAACAGTTACCCTATTCTCACAACATTCCTTTTTTTCTTCCCTTTCTTTCTCTTTCACTCACTTACATTTTCTCATCACTTTCACATAGCAACAATTGCAACTACTCCAAGTCAAATATTGAGCAAGCATTTCAACATAAAAAGTGGATATGGTCATCAAGTTCAATATTTTCCCATTATTCACACAACACTATTCATTCATAAAAAACACTGAACCTCGCATAGTTTTGTTGATGACTTGCTATTTTCAAGACACTTTCTCTCCTCGTTCTTCCACAAAAGGTAATCCCTCACTCGCTTAACATAGATACTTCTCCATACTTTTAGAAAGCAAGAACTCTCTCATAAGTCACAAGCACAAGGACATAACATAACACTCATTCTCTTATCCTCACCCATGACAACAAAAAAAAGGGGCCCATGGTGTTGTGTTTTGTCTAACATCCCCATTTTGTGGACATTAGAAATAATGATAGGCTTAAATATGTTTTTTATCGCTAATAAATATTCAATTTTGCATTTGGTTCCTAACAAATTTTTGTTTTGCGACAAGTCTCTAATAAAACAATAATTTTATTTTTAGTCCTTGATACTTATTTTTAGTCCCTAATAAATTAACAAATTTTGTGTTTGCTTCATGATAAATATTTTCCATTTGTTATTAGTACAGACAAATAAAATTTCTAATTTATCATAAAGTAAACACAAAATTTTCTAATTTACCAGAGACTAAAGTAAAATATTAAAGGTAAAAGAATAAAGTGTTATTTTATTAGGGATTCAACACACAAAACAAAAATTTATTAGGGAAAAGACACAATAATTAGATATTTATTAAGGATCAAAAACATATTTAAGCTATAAAGATATATAGAGATTGCTTTTATGGTACAATCCATGTATTTAATGGTTAAAGGATAGTCTTGTACATTGTTAATAATAATTGTCTTATATTAGGAATTGTTAGGAACAAAATAATAGGCCCCAGATGGGAGAGTCAAGGCTTAAGGTGGGTCCAGGCCCACCAAACCTACATAGACCACATGACTCATATATATGAGATGATGGGGAGTTAGAGGGAGGAAAGAAAGAAAGGAAGTTAGCGTGAAAAAGAATGAGTAAAGATCCTAACAACCAACCTCAAAGATCATCTCCATGTGTTTCAGGAGGTGAATTATTTCTCTTTTCTCTCACCCTTATTTATTGCTTTGATAGTTGTTCTTGTTTTTCCCTTTTTTCCATTTATGCACACAATCCATGGGGTTTAGGGAGAATGATGTTTTTGAGTTGTTTTTCTAGGTTCTTGAGTTCTTTTGTTGGGGTTTAGTGTATGGAAGCATTATGAATGATTAATATTGATGTGGTTATTATGAGTTTGTATGATTTGGTAGCAATCAATGGCATTGAAAAGCTTGGATTCGTGAAGAAATCACGTTACAAAATTTTTGTTATTTTAGTTTAAGGAAAATATTTTGTCTTAAGTGATTTTTGGACAAAATTTGTAACACCCTAGAGGATATTACCTTTTGCATGCTTGTATTACTAAGTTTTGGGACTTAGAATATCAGAATGTTAGAGTTACTCGTGCATAGGGGTGAAACTAGCTTAACTGCAACAGAGGCAGTTGCCCTCCCTCATTGACCAAAATCTTTTTGATATCTAGGATAATATCATATGTTTTCCCCCATCCCTCTAAACTTATCTTACCTTTCTTTTAAGTGATTTTTTTTCTGATGTATCTTGTTAGTCAATAATCCATCTTTTTTTCTTCAATGAAAGTAAATCCTTCTTTACTTTTATCAAAGTTACTATTAGCCTACTTTTTTTTCAAATATAAAAATTCTTTGTTTAACTAATTAAAACACATAAAATTCTCTATTTTATAGGAACACTAATTTTTTCATGTGCTATATATAACTTTACCATTTGTATGCCAATTAATTTTAACTATGCTAAACTTTTGGTACAATTTTAATTACAATGATTGCTTTCAAATATCTTTTCTTAGTTACATATTAGGCTTTGATTGGGTTTATCATATTTGTACCAAGCTTGGTTCATATCCCATATATGCTCCAACTTGAAGGGAAGTGTAAGATTACACCTTGATATTATTCTTGATACTGAATTTATTAGGACAATTTGTTTCCTATTAATCAGTAATGGTGGATTGATCCTATGTAATCAATATTGATCCTATTTACTTATTATAAACAAAGACATAGTATGGTCATCATTGACAGACAATATTACAGTAATAACATTGTTCTGTGGTATCAGAACTTTCATTATTCCTCTATCAATAATAACATAAGCTTTGATACCATATAACATCATTATTACTATAATATTGTGTGTCAAGGATGAGCACACTAAGCCTTTTTTAATAATAAGAAAATTGGACCAATATTGATTACATAGGATAAATCTAATATCCAGTAATAAAAACTAAATCACTAATTATCATCTAATCATAAATAACAAAATAATATCATGATATAATCTCACAACAAGGAACATACATACATGCATAACACACATAGTAACTTAAAGGTATATTTAACATTTACTTTATTATTAACATACTATTCACTTTAACTTTGTATGCTTAACCTTTAACCTTAACATTAGCCTTCAACTTTAACACTAAACTTTACTTTAAAACCCTTTATTGTAATCTTAGGGGAAACTCCCCACCTTTTTGCTAAAAGGCATAGGTATGGTCTTAAGTGTTTTATGTATCTCTTATTGGAAGGGTTTATCATTACTCTTGAATCACAAGACTAATCAGGACCCTAAATAATTTTTATTAGATGCCAATGATTACAAAGTTTAAAAGTTTTCTTATATGCCATCAGATGAATGCATTTTATTTTCCTCTAATAGATCGAATGAAAGTAGACAAATGTTAAGTTTTGATAAGCACTTAAGACTAAATTAATGCTTTGTGTCTTAGAGTTTTTTCATAGATAATGTTTTGAACATTCTCCTAGGATCTATAGAAGGACAAGGAAGTAAGAGAACAATGAAAAGATCAACCTCTCCCTTTCTCTCAAAAGATGCACTACTTGTTGTATGCATTGTGAACAAACCTGCAATGCGCTAAAGTGATTTGACTACTACTAGAGTGTGACTCAAGGAAGATAAACAGAGTGGTATATTAGCTTGAGTTGGGCGGCATTTAATGCACTCACAAAACCTTCTTTAGACTCAAGCTCAAACATAAAATAAAGACTATGTAGAGATAACAAATGCTTTTTGAAGATGGCTACAAATATGAGAAGTCTTAAAGAGTTGAAGTTACGAGGAACACAAGCTAAAATTTGAAATCTCTTTTTCCCTTTCTCTTCAAGCTTACTCTTTGTAATTTTATTAAGTTCTAAAGCTCTCAAAACACCTTGTAAACCATGAGAAATAAAAGACTTAGTGCTTCATTTCTAAATCCATCTTTAACACAATAAGACTAGTCTATGGGCAAACAAATATTAACAAATCTCCTGACTTGTTTAGATCCAGAAGTGGCTCAGTAGTCAAATAATAATTTAAGTTTTTGTAAAGCTTGGTGACAAGCTTTGTTGTAAAAACCAAAAGTGGCTATGAAAAATACTTATACGTTTGTAAATGTTAGTGGAAATTTGTTGGTTGCCAAGAATTAGAGGTAGTCTCAATTGTAGAGACGAACCATGTAACACCCCAATTGTGCTATAAAGGTTTTTCACTAAATTTTAATTTAAAGGAAATTTTTATTTAATTTATTTATGAAAATACGATTTAAATTTTCACGATATAATTGTATATCAAAGACATACATTAATTTACAAATAATTCCAACAAGTCATACACTAGATATAGATAATGACTATGATCATAGAAATATCTCAAAAGAAAAGTTAGGTAAAATGTGTGCGACCATCAACAATGTAACCATTGCCTAGTGTATTACATCTAAAATGGGGAAGAGGATACATCATGCACTCCATATACTGGTTGCACACTAATTCTAAAACATAAAATTCAGGAGACAGTGCTTCCTTTTGAGATAGATTTGAAGGGAAGTCTATAGTCATAGATTTGAAGTCCTTCACGTGAAGACAATGCTTCCTGTTGAGATACATAGTGATGAATATGCCTCTCGTCTGTTGACCATCCCTCCTGGCAACATCTTGATACGTTTGACCATCGAAGAATGTTCAAATTGACAACACTTAAGAATACTCAGGGGTGGCTCTTGAATCTCATCCATTTTCTCCCACGAATGCATTTGACCATCGAAGAATGTGAAAATCCATCCCAAAGTAAGTCCATCCTACACAAACCTCTCCCACACTAGGTATGAGATCCCACCAAGCAACCCCAAACTTATGTGTGTACTAACCAACATAGCTGAAACTGTCGAATCATAGCCAATATTGTAACAACACGACAAAAGCCACCGACTCATGTACATATGCATCAACACATTACCATCAACAATGTCAAAAGTCACAACATAGATAACTTATATTAAGGTAACAAGGAGAAAAACTTATCCACATTCCATCAACAACTACAACATGATCATATCTAGAGCAATCCCATATAAGCAAAGGTTCTCCTAGATCAACCCTTCAACAAAAAGTAGAAATAATTCAATTAATTTCTTTAAGGTAGCTTGAAAAACATACAGTTTTGCTTTTTTGTTTTAAGGTTCCGTAAAAGATAATCGTTTGGGTGACCAAAACAATTTACTTTGTACATGTCATATATAATTTTAAAGATTATTGTGTCTATGTTTCAAAACATAACTCACTTATTAATTAAAAATCTATAAAAAAAAATAAAATAAAATAAAGAAGACTGTGATGTTAGCCTATCCCTACAAGAGGACTAATCCACTCATCTTTTCATTTTAGCCCACAAAAGTACTTACTCTTAAGAATCTCTATTTCAAAGTTTTAGAGGATGCTTTCCAATTTCTAAAAAGTCAAACCTTTTGAAAATCCAATTTGTAGATGTTAATTTATGGTTTTAATACTAAACAAGTCTAAAAGCATTTTTCTGTCAGAATCTGATACACAAGTTTCAAATCTCAAAAATCATAGCAAATAGATTTCTCACTGGAATTTAACATGTGATAGGTACTTTTAAATCTTGAGAAGTCTATTATTTATTTTTTTAATTTAAAAGATCAGAAGGTTCATGGCTACTTTCATATTTTCAAAAAGGTTCATACTGCCTACTACTATTTTCTAGAAAGCATACGTCAACTTCTATGAAGTGTATCTCCTTTGTTTCTAAACTTTTTTTTCGGTGCTTCAAGTATCCATTTTGTATTGTTTTAAGTATGATTTCATTTAAATGTGGAATAAGATCTAAAAAATAAACACAGCTCAATATATAACAAAAACAAGTCATAGTGTACAGGCAAAAACACTCATGCTATATTCAAGAACATAAAGCTATTTCACCATCTTTCATCAAATAATCTTCAAAAAAAACCACATATCATGAAATAAACACCATACACAACTACAAAACAACAACACAAAGCATGCATAACACAAGGTAGATTTCCTTACAGGTTTCCCCTTAGCCTACTCAAACTAGCAACAAGCACATGGCTAAATGGCCTCATTTTGGCTTCTCCTTCACTTAACCTCAACTAACCATGAGAGAATTGAAACATGGAAGTTTAGAATAGAGAATAAATAGTCTCTGGAGAGGTTAAAATAAAAATGAAGGACTAGAAATCAAGAGGAAATAGAAATATTCAAGAGAAAATGGAAGCTAGATCTAGGGTTTTCAACTTACCCTTCTTCCTTCTTTTTTTGTCTCTACCCTTTGAGTTTGGAAATGCAATGAAGTGGAGAGAGTGTGTGTGCTGATCCGATCCACGTGAATATAAGGAGGAAAATGATGGCATTTTGTGTGAACATCGAATTAGTTTAAAGACGTAGGTGCAAGTAATTTAGGAAATAGCAAAATAGGCCAAAGATTAATGAAGTGGTTGAAATTTGAATTTTGGTGTCTCACAAGGAGATATTTCAGCCAAACTAAAAGTTTAAAGACAATGCTTCATTAAGGAATTATCTGTCACCAAACTAAATCATCAACAACAATGAAATACAAACAAAACATGACATTTACTCTATTCAAGATGGTTCATAAAAGATGAGATAAACTCAACATAGTTTAATACTACGAGTAGAGCAATTAAGAAACTCGAATTTAGTCGAACACAACTATTGTGGTCAAAGCCCGTTGTTTCCATGTAACAAGCCATCTAAGCAGTAGCACTAGATAGAAAAGCTTGTCCAGGTTAATGGCTTGCCAATGGTCCATGGCACCTAAGAAATTGCAAGACCACAATAAGGAACTTGTAAACTAGATAAGCTAATAATAACTTTAAAAAAATCAATTGAATGCAAAATATGCTTCAAACAAATCCAAATCCATGTATAAGAAAACAATCCTACTCCCTGACTTGTACTTAAGATAATCAGCACGACTAAACTTGGTGAAACCCTTGAACAAGTATTTAAAACAACTACATTCAAGCCAAATATGAAAAACGGTATCATAGGAAAAAGGACCAAAGTACAGAAACTAAAATCAAATACTTGATAAAACAGGTGGTAATCACAACCCAATAACAATACAAGTTTTTTTTTCTTCAAGAAATATAAAAAATATTGCTCATAATTCAAATCAAGGTATAATGGCTAAAACTCAACTCAAGTCTAATATTTGTTTAAATGATATAGAAGTATTCATGTTCAGATGTCAAAGCTTACTGTCAAAACAATTAAAAATTAATACATACCATTTTCAGTTGTCGCAACCTACTATCGGTGGGAGGGCGACGCGAGATTCAAGGGTGTGTCTTCCAATAAAGGAAAACACGTGGGAGTCACCATCAATGTTTATTTGAGAAAAACGTTAGAAAAACAAAAAAAAGGTCAGCAAATTTAAAGAATAAAGGTTCGGGAGTGGTTTATGTGTGGGGAAGGTATTAGCACCCCCTGCATCTGTCACAAGGGACAACAGCCTTTAATCAAGTGTGCAAAATCATGACTTCAATGGTGAAATGATTGCAAAATCAAGTGTTAAGCAGCTCAATTCGGCTAGAAAGAATCCAAATGTTTGCAAATGATTGCCCCCATATGAAATTAGGGTCTGACACCAGCTAACTATGATCTTCTGACGACTAGGGAACTTAAACTTAGCACCACAAAGAGCCTTTTGTGCATGATGATTGTTGTTCTCCTTACAACACATAAGAAAAAGAACCTGACCAATGGTGACTCTAGCACATGTTCCCTGTGACTTTCTAGATGCACCTCTGATTCCAGACTAAACACTATCACCTCTAGCACATTAAAGCATTTTGTTGATCCTAAGAACATGGAATGGATGTACTTACACTCTTGAGTGGAAAGCTTCCTTTCCAGCAAATTTTGCCATATATTTTTTACATGCAATTCTAGAAGCTTATAGTACTTCACTTGAAACATTTTCTTTTTCCCAGCTAACCAGATGCACGCAAAAGGGAAAGTAATCAACACATTTCTTCTTCATACCAACATCATAGGATCAAGAACACCATGACAAAAGTGTGATTTGGGGTATGTTTGTTTTTTATCTGTCGATAACACCTTGCAAGCCCTAAAATCATGCACCATTTGTAATTCCCATCATGCCATCAATATGACACATAAAATGTTAATCCATTTCATTCTAACACCAATTTCAATAATTACAGTATACAAACACATATTATCACTCAAGTGATTCAACCATGATACATAGGATTGCACTATAGTCATAAAGAGAACACATTTAAAAAGAAGGACATCCTAATTGATATCAATACTATAAAGCTCTAAATACAAATAAAATTGAGCAAATCATACAAGCCATAAAAGGATTGATAAACAATATACCATTGTATGACTTAGTACTACACAATTCCCTTGATAGTGGTTTTTCAAGGAGAGAATAAAAACTGTGTAATGGAATAAAAAAAATTACATGTTCTTGAAGCATGAACCCATAAGCAACAATAGACTTATTCCAATAGTGTAACTCCTCATGTAGGAGAAGGAGTCTACGAGATGTAACTTTTAGGCAAGGTAACCAAGCAAGGATCCTTGCAGTTCCACAAGCACAATAAAAATCTTGTTCATACTCCTATCCCATTACCCAACACCAATGTATTAAGCAAATAACATCAAAAGAAAATCTGAAATTTCAATTTCTACAAACAAAAAAATATTACATAATAACAATAATCAAATACAAGCCCAAACCTTCAAGCCTCAACAACATGTAACCCTAACAAACACCGAAACCCCCAATCACAAAAACCCTAACCCCCAATCCAAAACCCAAACCATAAAAAACAAAAAAAAAAGAACAAAAAAATAATAAAGAAACATTGAAGGAAAAACCCTCACTAGAATGAGATCAAAGAGTGTGACCTGATCTACCTTGACGAAATCAGCTTCCCAAGCCTTAAGTTCATCCTCACTAGGCTTCTCATCAGTGCAATTGGCATCAACATGCTTCTTGCAATACTTGATAACTTCTGCCAGAATCTTGTTAGTAGCATTGGGGAGAGGAACTTTGTTGTCAACATAGTTGTCCTCGATCATGTGCTTGATCATCTGCGACTTCACTGCCACTGCCTCCTCCACCTCAAATGCCTCAACATCCAAACTCTTCAATGTGATATTCTTTGTCAAAGCCATCTCGATCTCTCTAAAAAAAACTCTTCTTTCAATTTGGTGTGTTTTGTTTCTTAAGTGAATGAATGATTTTGTTTGTTGAGGTACAAGGTATGTCTAGTTCCTCCATTATTTGAATCCGTAAAGGCCAAAGGAACTAATTTTTGGGATTGGGAAGATGGGTGAACGGGTATGGTTGAAGGATTTGAAGTTGGGGAAGAGGGTTGAGAGTTGAGTGAGCACGAGAACAAAAGGGCTTTTTTGAAAAACACAACATCGGTTTGTCTAAAAAAACACATGTTGTGTTTTGAGGTTAACAACGATTTCTAAAAATCCAATGTTATTTACCATCAAACAACATCGATTTTTATTAAAATCGATGTAAACCTCAAAACAAAACATCGATTTTTAAAAAAACAGATTTTAACGATCTTTCTTTATTTACAAGTATGTCACCGTATTTTTTTAACATCAGTGTTGATAAAACTGATGTTAAAATGACGAGGTTAAAAGAACTTTTTCTAGTAGAAGTGCAATTTTGTGCTTTCTTTTTTTCATAATGTAAATATAGTTAATATACTTTTTATTTAAATTAATTCAGTCAACTAAATTTTTTTCAGCCAAAACAATATATGTACGCATTAAATTTTGTTATAATTACATTTTATTTTATAATAAATTTTTAATATATATAAATTCAATTCAAAATCCATACAATTAATATATATTAACATTAAATTTAATAAATAATTATATGTAATAAATATAACAATTAATACTATATAACAAAAATATCAATATACTTATTGCATATTTATATAAATATTATATTAATAAAAATTTTGTTACATGGTCCAATTTATTTTCAAATTACAAGTCTCTTGTTAGTAAAGATGTTCCTTATAATAAAATAAATCAAAATTGTTTGCATCACATGTTCCAATTTATTTTTAAAACCACAACACAACTTTCTTAATATTCAAGGCATTCCTTGTATTTTAACAATTTGGTATATCAAACAAATTGGATAATACATCAGTGTATAATAAAACACATATCACCATATGTATTGCCTTAAACACTATCAACAACATGTGGAGAAACAAACTTTTGCTCCTAAAATAAGTTTTTTATAGTTATTGACAAGATACAACTTGAATTAAACCATTTTAATTCAAAATCTTATTTCTATATTAGTTGTTTGAAATAGAATTAACTTATGTTGTCCATTTCTTTGGCAAGAGGGACAAAGAAAGAAAACTTAAAAAAAAATTGGTGTATATGTTCTGGGAAAATAACAAGAGAAGGGATAACTACGTGATTTTTAATATGTAGTGTAAGGCTCTTCTTATAGCATAGTAGGAAACCTTTTTTTTCTAACAAATTAGAAAAAAACTAATGATAAATCCTTGTTTGTGTGTGACCCCATATATTCAATACTAAACCAGTAGTAATTAATCATAATTATTTAACTAATCAAGGTAGGCGTCTAGCAACACTTCTAAATTGATAACATGATGGTTTGGATCTTGAACATATATATTTATCCCCAACACAATCAACATCTCATTCTTGTTCCATTCCATTTGGATGTTTTTTAATGCCTAGTTTCACATAGATTAGATGTAGACTTGCACGTAGATAGTGTTTTTTTTAGTGTTGCAATTTCTTTATCGATTTTGTTTTTACCTGTGCACAAGTTCGATCATTTTTGAATGCATTCTAGTTTTGTCTTATATGTGTTAGCTTCTTTTTTTTCTAGGCTTTCCAAGGATATATTGATTCAATGTTTGATTTTCATGTTTGAGTTGCTTTTCAAGTTTCTTTCATTAAAAAAATAAAAAATCAAAAAATGTTTTAGCATGGCTCTTAAGTTGTGTTTGGGAACATTTTAACAAGGTATAATCTATCAGTTTAATATAATTTTACATTTAAAATAAGGGTTTTTTTAACAATATATACAAATAAAAGCTAATTAACAATATATCTATAATTGAACACATTAATGAAAGCAAATAACTTGTACATTAGAAATGAATAAAGGAAAATTATGTGTATGAATGCTTTTGATTTGGTGAATTTGTAATTGAAGTGGCAATCAGTTCACTTGTCTGGTATTTACTCAAAATATCTAACAATCTGTATGATGGATTCATAGACAGAACATTGATCCTTCAATTGATCGACTCCAATAATAACTACGATCAAGAGCTCTGCCACTCAATTTAGGTTTGTCTCAATTGTTTAGTTATTTTTATTTATATATCTTCAAAATTTGCAACATTATTGTGGCACTCATTTCTGGTTTAGGTTTTTTATAATTATTGTTCATGCATTCCAATTTTCCACACATTGTATTAGTTTTTGCTTTAAGTATGTGTTTCTCTATATATACCATGATCAATAAGTGTTGTCTGTGAAAAAATACGAGTATATCACTAGAAAATAAATTAAATGACTAAAAATAAAAGTTAATAACAAACCAATATATCTGGAAAATAAATTAAATAACAAAAAAGCAACTGAAAATAAAAATTATAATTTGACTAGTGTACCACTAGAAATAAATTAAATGTCAGGAAATAAATAACTGAAACTAAAGTTAGAAATGGACCAGTTTACTGCTAGAAATAAATTTAGTAATAGTAAAAGAAATAATTGAGACTAAAAGTTAGAAAAAATATATCAGTATATCACTGGAAAAAAAACTAAATGAGATAAAAGTAAATAATCACAAATAAAAGTTAATAGTAGACTAGTATGTCACCCGAGAGTAAATTAAATAATAAACAAACATATAACTAATTAAGTTAATGTTTGTTGTTATCTCATAAAATTGGACTATGGACACCCCATGACTCAAAATAATTATGTTTCTTCTTTTTAAAGGATGATAAAACAACTATATCCCATGTTATACATGGTGTAACATTTGTTCGTCATGGGTATTGGTAAAATGGGACGTTAGTTTGCGATTGGGAGATGATGTGAAAATAAATGTGTGAAATGATCCCAGGTTATGTGATCAAGATAGTCCCTACATCCAAAGTCCACCCAATGAAGGTGTTGAACATCTCAAGATTAGTGAGCTGATTAAAACCTTAACTCTCACTTGGCGCCAAGATACTTGATTCATGCATGTTTTGTTTTGTTCAAACAAAGAGATTCCAAGTCATTCTAACAACAGTGAAGGCCGCTTGGTATGGAGCAAGAGTAGGGATGAGCACTACTACTCAGTTAAATCAGCTAAGATATTTCCAGCCTTTGTGTCCAATGGAGAAATGTTAGCACTACTGCAAAAAATACTTTAAATGATGGTTAATAAACCCCTTCAATGATAGTTACCAAACTGTCTTTATATTTAACGTCGTTAAAAACCAAAACCATTAATGATGGTTTCCGTCGTAGAAAAGTTGGTGCTTTCTAAGACGGTTCTTTCAAAAGAACCGTCATAAAAATGCACTTTCTAAGATGGTTCTTCGAAAGTGCATTTTTTCTTTTGAAAGAACTGTCTTAGAAAGTATTTCTAAGACGAATCATGTAAGAAAGTTCACTTTCTAAGATGTTTCTTAGGAAAGAAACTGCTTAGAAAGTGCTAGAAATTCAAATGTCTCATTATATTTAGCAGATTTTGAAAGTGGTCATTTTGAAGAAAATTTGATCCTAACTAAATATACAAAATGGCTACCGAATTACAATTACCAAACGTTACCCAAAGTATCCCCTCAATAATTTGATATTCCTAAATAACATATGAAACTAACACATGTAATATTTAAATACAATATGTCGACAAAAAATTAACTATATTCCATAACCAAAGAATTTTGACGGTTCCTTTATTACATCAAATGCATACAGCAAATCAGTCAGACCTTTTAACATGGTGTATGCACGCTATTAAGTGCTTAAGAAATGAGAAATACCTAAAACATTTACAAAAGACATGCCAATGGCTTGAAGCCCATTGCAATCACCAAAGTCACCGACAACTACTTCAAAATCTCCATCAAGTAATATATTAGTTTCCTTCACATCCCTATCAATAATCCTAGGATTGCATTGTTCGTGAAGATATTCTAGGCCACGTGCAGTTCCTAGAGGCATTCGTTTTGTGGTAGGGCAATCTAAAAAGGATTCCCCACTTTTGAGTTCGGCACCAGTATTCAAGCACACAAATTATCACTAAAAAACAATCAAATTATAAAAAGCAAACTTAAAAACAACACAGAGATTCAAGCTACCCTCAAATTAAAATACTGCCAGACAAGGATACAAAAATCATAATGCAAACATGGTTGAATTGTATGTCACATCAGGCTTTCATGATTTTAATATACCACAAATCTGAATATTTAAAATTGGGTACACCAGCAAGATGAAAGTTGCCACATTTCTACCGAGTTTTTGTGATAAAACACATGTCATCATATTCATCTCTCACATTCTTCTTCTATTCCCCAAAGTATAGTGTGAACACAAGAACTACTAATAACAAAAGAACTCTGAAGTTCCAGACAAATTTTTGAAAATGTCACAAGTGTCCTGAATGTTAGATTAAAAGTTAATTATTTAGAAAATGTTAACATGGTTTATATGATTGAAACAAAATAAGATATTAAGCTCAGTAACTATTTAACTACATGAATGACCCCTCTAATGATGCAATCCTCCCTTGGAAGGGACCAGTCGCTAGAGCCATGAGCAAGAGGCTCCAAGAGGATTGAGCTAGAGCTGCTGAAGAAGGCCCTAGGGTTCTCAAGAACTTCAGGGTAGATTTTTTAGCCCATGGGCCAACATTGGGTCCAATTATCTTTGTACATATTAGGCTAGGATGTCATTATATTTGGTCCTTGTATTTAGGGCTCTATAATGTAGGTAGGATACCCTAGAAATATAGGATTTTTCAGCCCTTGTATTTTAGGGCACCTAGACTAGTTTTTGTATTAGGGGTAATTTTGTAATTTCACATGCACTAAGTGAATATTTGATGTGTGCAGTTGGAAATAAATTTAATTGAATTGGTTGAAGCCCAATCCAATTAAATTTTAGAGGGGGAGGTGAGCATTTGCTTACTACACCTCATTGCCACATCATATAGTCACACTTTGTGCATGTCCTTCATACTTTACATGCCTCATGACACCTAAACACGCTTAGTGGAGAATCTTGGAATTGATCTTGGATTAGTGGGCTGAACCATAACTAAAATTCACTAATCATAATTAGTGAAATTTTGGCTCCAAAGTTTGGCTCCACAAATTCAATTTCAAATTCAAGTGAAATTTGAATTGAAATTTAAATTTCCCTCCAATTTTGTGTGACACTTAGGCTATAAATAGAGGTCATGTGTGTGCATTTTTTTCAACTTTGATCATTTGAATATTAAACTTCAGATTTCAAAGCTCTTTTAGAGCACAAAATTTCGTGCTCTTCTCTTCCTCTCCCTTCATTCATCTCCTTCTTCCTCCAAGCTCTTATCTATGGCCTCCTATGGTGGTGAGCTTCTTCTAGACTCATCTTCTCCTTGAAGTGGCGTCTTCTCTCTCTCTTCCTTCTCCATTCCGCTGCCATTCATCTTCCAAGAAGCAAAGGAATCCATTGATGAAGAAGATCCTAGGCCTACAAGCTCCAATGGAGCTTACATCATCCAAGTTACAAAATAATGTAATAACTAATAATACTCTCTCTTTTATAGCAAATCAATTTTAATACTGAGCTGACCTCATGAATTCTCATATCAGGTCAACATATGTTACTAATATTTTTTGTATTGACTTTGATAATAATGGATGAATGTCATAATCAAATTATAACTATTTAGTAAAATTTATATTTAGACTTTATAACTTTTGAAATTATTTATCACTTAAGTTACACTATTGATTATCAATACCATAACTTAATGCTAAATATACATGCCAATTTAAAGGATAATATGGAGAATTTTCCTATTTGGTTGTTTTTGCTAGGATGAAATTGTTGAACTGATACGCAACCTTACCATGGTGTGTTTTGAAAGTTATGAAATTAATTATTGATACAATTATCAATGCACTACAAAGTTTAACCATTGAACAATTCAAGTTTAATAGTCATATCACATGCAAAATGCAAGCAATTATGCGACCAAATGATAAATATATTATTTGTTTAAAACAATATTATATTAGTAATAGTATATTAAGGGGATTGATTGATCATGTAAATTTCCTAACACCATCTTTAATCCCCACAAATAAAAATTATCAGTGTAGTATGAAATAATTATTATTATAAATTAATGATAGATAGTTTTTAGATGTGCACCAAGAGTATATTTCAACGTCGACAACCAGAGTTGTAGAATTCATAGATGAATTTCATCTGTTAGCAAGGTCCTTTCCATACAAAAGACTAACATAATATTCTAAATTAATGGTTAAAAAATTAAATATAAATGATTTTATTTTATTTCAAAATATTACATTAGTAAAGAATAAAGTAATTTTAAATTAATGAAAACTTGGAATTCAACAATAAACATCATCGAAATTTATCTACCACAAGATTGTTAATAAATATTTTATATACTAGATATTTAACTAATGTTTGTGAATAGTTACAAGATGTTTCCATATATGTTAAGAGAATAGGGTTATGGATGGGATATTTTACGTATTTAATTTTAAACTATTAAGGTGAATTTTCTCTAATAATCTTTTAACATGTCATTCTTGAAACCACATGCTAAGCATTCAGCATTTGCTTTATATAAAAATATGTTCAATTATTGACCACCAAAGTGATCAAACTATCATAATATGAATAGGGATAGTTGTGCACGAGTGTTCGACTTGGTAGACAATCCATCCTTGTTTATCCACAAAACAAACATTATAATAATGAATATATGTATCCAATAGAATAAATTAT
This sequence comes from Glycine max, assembly GCF_000004515.6. Taxonomy (NCBI): domain Eukaryota; kingdom Viridiplantae; phylum Streptophyta; class Magnoliopsida; order Fabales; family Fabaceae; genus Glycine; species Glycine max. The sequence continues at coordinate 28,527,073 of NC_038251.2, forward strand.
TTAGCATGATTACACAATGATATAAGAAGCGAGAAAGGGTAGACGAAAGCCTTAATTTTTGTTAGTTATGAACTTATGATGGATTGTATCAGAAAGAAAGATCATGACTCTTAAGCATTACAATATTACTAGTATATACAGAAAAAAGTAGACTATTCCAAATTATAGGGACAAAAATAAGATAATTTTTGGAAGACTAAAATTGAATTTGAAAATTTTTAAAGGGGCCAAAAATATATTTTACCCTTTTGAAAATAGCATAGAATATTTTACCAACCTGAGCCTTTACGGTTGTTCCATCTTTGGAACCAGCTTTTCCGGTCCCTGCAATGGTGCTAACTCTTTTACTGGTTGGATCTAGCTTCTTGATCTGATAATTTGAAACTTAACAAAGAAAATCAAAATAAGGAATTCAGTCAACGAGGAAAATGGAGCAAAAGTCTGGGCATCCAATCAATTGGTATCTTCGTAAGCGACTTGTATCATATCATGTATGATTCCAATTTCCAAACCTCCAAGGGATAGATTTGATGACATAAATATGAGTAAGCACAAATGTTCAGAATTAAACCATGTATAAGACCTTAACTAGGTTTGTAGAAAAAGAATTAGGTACCTTCGATGCGTTTGACATAAAAAGGTTACTTTAGTATAGTTATCTGATGTTTAAAGGAGTTTATACTGGCAAGACACCAAATATTGATTCCTCATAAAAAGCAGGATGACCAGTCAATCCTTTCCTTATGAGAATAATACATCAAGAATGAGGAGAGAATTCTTGGAAACTTCAGTAATGAAAGGAAATTGGAAATGTGTAAATACAAAAGGAACATGTAAAATATTCTAAAACCCTCTCTCAGTCTCTCTCTCTCTTCTCTATAAGATATACTGCATGCGAGAACCATAACAATTCAAAAGTATTTGAGTTGTCTACCTTGTGATTATAGCTATATGCAATAAAAATTTCACCATCATTTCCACAAAACAACCCCCAATGGATGTTGAAGAAGTACCTCAGAGCATATTCCATCTTGATTACCAAACTACAAAAGGTTTGAGAATATAAAGGTAGGTTATGAGGAGAAAAAAATCTAAAGAAAAAGGTTATAAAATATATGATAGATCACTAATTATTAAGGATTTGTGTAGCTGTGTTTGAAGATCGAAGAACATTTGTATCATGGTTGAAGAGAAATTAGCAGGGCAAAATGAAGCACTAAATATATAGAACCATCAATAGTCAGCTTGTTTAAGCTTGAAAAAATAATACTTTTATAACAAATTATTTTGTAGTTTTTTCTTTTCAGAAGTTACACTATTTTAGCATATGAGAAAGGCACTAAAATAAATTTTTTTAGGTTTTTTCTTTTCTAAAATATTTTAATTATAATACTGTTTAAACATGTTTTTTTAAAAAGCTAACAAGTATGCCCTTAGTTCACATCACTCACTATCATATGTAAGATTGGCCATTCTTTGAATGTAGTTTCAACTCCCAAGTTACTAAAAGTGCTTGAAGGAAATTAAGAACAACAATCAAATGAAAATTTAGAGCAAATAAATCATGACATAGTCAATATAAATATAAATAACAATGACAAGCTCTCATTTGATTCATGCTAAACACATCATAAAATAGTGACTAGAAAGATCAAATAATCAGAGTGAAAAATATTGAATCAATTTTGATAGCCTAAGAGAAGTGGTAAGTATAGAAATATTACAGAAGCAATCTAACACAATACAAGAGGGATTCAGGAAGATTGTTTTTGAAAACCATACATTTGATATCCAATCATATAGTATTAATATAGCATACAAATATGCATAATAACTATAAAATAATAACATATTCTGAGCATCAGGTTATTAAAAAGTTACTATAATAGAATCCGCAGAAAAAGAACTGAAATGCAAATAAAGTTTGATGTGAGGAGGGGGTATTTTTATTTGATGTGAAACCTACCTTGATCCATTTAAATTTCTTTCATAGCCATCACCACTAAATACTCTTGTAGTTGCATCCAATAAATTATGCTCCCAAATCTGATTTTGGCCAGCCATATGCATGGCAATATTCATTTTTTCTTCAAATTGATGAAAGCAGACATGCCAAGGCCATTCATCCTCAACATTTACTAATCAACTTTATCACCTGAGAGTCTCCTTTTCCACCTCCAACATAATCAGAGCCCTTGGTCCTATTTCCAGCAAGAGCCCTAACTTTCTCATTAACAAAATCAATTTCCCTTTTAATACAGAAAAAAATGTTAGACCTTATAGCAAAAAACTTTTTCATTGAAGATATTGAACAAAAAGTTATTATTGTATTTTAAAAGTAATAAATTGATCTATTGAACTTACATACAACACCTTAACTCGTGCTCAATATGAACACAACACCCAAGTTCTTTTTATCAAATCAAACAACAACATTTTCTTAAACATTTTAAGAATGAAACAGTGTGCAGATCAATTTTGATATTATGACAAGATGCTGTCACATATATAATAAAAATGAAAATTTGACTACTGATTTTCTAAAGCTGCCATGTACCTTAAAACATGGTTTTCAGTCTCTGCAACATAAAGTATATTTTTTCTTTGCATTATAAGCAAGGCCCTACAAAAAACAAAAGAACATGTACCTCATATTGATGAAATGCTACAATTAAGCAAGAACTAAATACATTAGAAGCTAAAATGTGATCTACTTTATTTTGTACCGGGGGGCGGTTAAAAGTAGCATCATCGAAGGAACCATCCCTCAAACCTTCCTCCCCACTGCTCCCAATTTATACGATAAAATTCCCATCAAGGTCAGTAACCACCTGAATACCAAACATGGCCATATGAATTATTGATAATTTTAGTAAGCAAACACAACTTGCTTAATAATAATGAGAATAAATATTATAGTTGCTTGCATGATTAGAACTCAGAATGCAATATGCCAATTTAGGGTTTCGAAAAAAGGGTTTCTTCTAATTAAAACTCAGTATATGTAGGGTTCAAATTAAACGAACACAATGTCAACAAATTTGTAAGCTTTTTACAAACACCAAATGTAACATCCCAATTTTTCGTAAATAAATTTAAAAAGCTTTTTAGTAAAAAAATAAATAAATAAATAAATATAGAGCAAATAATAGGCTGAGTACCCTAAGTATAAATAGCTATGTTAAGTCAGGTGTCTTCTCTTCCCCTCATTTTCGTTTTTCTCTTTTCTCCACTCAAAATCCTTTCTTTTTCCCGCAGCCCACCAGACCTGTCTCAGAAAAATGCCGATCTCGGATTCTTTCACCGTTGGATCGTCGTGAAATTTGAGCATCACGTTCGTAACCCAATTTCGACCATTCTCACCGCTGGGAATTTTGATATCATGTTTTAGCTGATAGAAATACCTTTCGCATCATAGCCTTTATCTTTTCCGCAGAAACCCAGAACGGTCTCAGTAAAACTATGATCCTGATTTCGTTAACCGTTGGATTTTCATGAAATTTTGATATGTGGTTCTTGGTTCAGTTCCACACACCTTCACCATTGGGATTTGCAAGATAATAGACATGTAGAGAGAAAAAGGAATCGCACCAAGACAGTACAAGCGGAGGCTTCAATCCCTTCTCTGTCTCTCTGACGTTTAGGAACTCTATCAGAACAATTAGAGGAAAAAATGGGAAGATCTCAAGGAACCGCTAGAGATGCTGCTATCGCTAGCTGAAGACACGTGAGCCCGCTTAGAGGTAAGGGATGAGTTATTTACAATTGGGGATTAGTGAGAACATATGTAGCGATCCTTAGAGATATCAATTGGAATGAGTTTTTGGGTATTTTTGCAATTTTCATTTTATCCTTTTAATTATTACAGTGAATTATATATGTTTGATGAATCAGTTGATGTCCCAATGAGAAATTGCTATGAAATTGATGTATTTTTGTGTTGAGTGTAATCCCCTTAGAAAAATTAAGCTCTTTTTATTAACGTAAATTATATTTTCAATAATATTATTCAATGACTTATTTTATATAAATTATTATCTTGTTCTAATTTTTCTACGACGATGATCAACATGTTATGTGTATATAATTATTGTAATACTAGAATAATAAATTAAAGAAAATTGTAAGGTTAATGTCTAGTTGTAATTTCTTTTGATGTAATATTAAATTAATTGTTATAGAAATCCTTTGATTAAAAATAATGTAGTTTAATTTACTATATACATATACATATATATGTTTTGTATCATGCAAATATTATTATTGTGTGATGTGTATATGATTTATAAGGTGTAATAAGTTATTATAATGGTATTATAATATTATAGTGAAGATTGAGTAGTACAAAGTTGAATGTGTTAATTTGTGAGATACATGTAAAAATGAGATGGTTGAGGTGATATTATGAGATGTTAAAATGTGGACATGGTATTTGATTGTGAATAAGTATGTGTGTTTGACACTTGATATGACGATAATTATATTGTGAGCTATGAATTATACAATAACCCGACTAGTGTTATCTTGAGAAAAGCGTTGATGCGCAGTGTTTAAGAGAAAATATAGATTTCCTAGTCAGGAACCAGTGTTAAACTGTAGCACAATGTGTTAAACGTGTTCGAAACACGAGTGTGAGGTCGTGGGTATTGTATAATTCATGAGCAGTGCCTATGAATGAAATATGTGATGAATTATGGAATAATATGTTGTCTTGAGATTATAATATTGTTGAGATTGAGTAAAAGTGTAAAGTAGAACAAGTGTTGAATTGTGAGATACATGAAAACATGTGATGGTGGATTGTAACATTACGAGATGTAAAATTGTGAATGAGTTTTTGGTTGTGAATAAGTGTGTGATTAACTCTTGATGTGACATTATTTGTATTGTAAGCTGTGAATTGTACAATAGTCCGACCAGTGTTATCTTGAGAAAAGTGTAAATGCGCAGTGTTAAAGAGAAAGTGTAGATTTCCTATTTAGGAACCAGTGTTAAAGAGAAACTGTAGGTTTCCTATCTAGGAACCAATGTTAAATTGTAGCGCAATATGTTATATGTGTTTAAAACACGAGTGTGAGGTTGTGGGTATTGTATAATTCACAAGCAGTGTCTGTGTGCTAAAATGATTTTAGGGGTTGGACCTGAATCAGGAGGGAGAGACCCTGACGGACTCTTCGGAGTGTAGGCCATGGGGGTCACCGGGTTTGAGTGCTCCTTTAAACCTATGTTGATCCCATATGGTTGGAGCATTCTCGCAAAACATCGTGACCCTGACTAGTCTCCCTATGATCTTACTTAGTGAGAGTGACCTGACAAACCCATTGTGTGGTGTGTCATGTTATATACTCTTAAGTGCCCCAGGATGGTTTTTCACTGACATGGTACTACATTGCATATAGGCTTGAGTATTAGCATAACTGTCTCATGCGCTTGCTAATTGTTTATTATGAAATTGAGGTGTCATTATGTCTTGATCAGAGCGTGTGATTCTTGTGTAATGTGATTGATGGATGAAAAGTGAACTTTGAATGACAAAGTGATGGAATTACGTGAATTACGTGTAATAAGTTTTATTTGGTAATTGAAGTGAATGTGAACCTTTTACCCATGTTATTTTGTTTACCAATGCATTATATTTATTTATATATATGTCGGGGTAGAGGGTGTCACACCAAACACATATGAATAAGAGCTATAACAATCAAACTAGTAAGAACAACAAACATGCCATCGGACGGCGACAACTGTGACATTGGTCCTTACTACAGGACGAAGGCAGCGGGAAACAATGGAAGCTAGGATGTGCACTAGGTGTGACATGGGATGAGACTGAAGCAGAATGAAGGGTAGGATAGGCCTTATGGCAGACTTTGGACCTCACGAGGGAATCAAAAGTGGTGGTCACAAAAGTCAATTCAAGTAAGGCAAAAATAAAAATGAAAGTGAAACTATTAATTTAAAGTGAAAAGTGAAAATGAATAAAATAATTAAAAATGACTTGGATCAAAGACAGTTTTTATAAAAGCGTCTTCGTAATGTTTACATCAAAGGCAGTTTTATAAAAACCGTCATTAATGGCGTAATATAGTGGCATTCATTGGAAAAATGCCACCACATCATTTACTATATCGGTTTTTTGATAACCGACGTAGATACTGCAACGTGGAAAGACCTTTTTGTAGTAGTGTAGGTTCTTAAATGTAACTTGCTCATGTACTGAGATATCAGCTCCTTCATGATGACTTTATCCATCGCTAGAAAAATTTCACGTTGGGTATTCTTAAATGTAACACTACTAATGCATGACTGTCTTTTCTCTACCCAAGGCTTGTATTAGAAACCACGAAGGTGAACTTGATATAGCAAGATTCTCTTTCTGCCATGGATTGAACTCTGCAAACAATGCGGAGTCAGCCTCTCTCTTAGCTGCCATTAACTGAGTTCTTCATGACAAGAATTGAATCTCCATAATATTGTATTTGAGTTGACTGCAAACAACTTCATGATTGCATTCACTCCAACACTCTTTGCCAAGACTAAAAAATTTGGTCTTTTAGTGAAAAAATGTAAAGAGTCTGTCAGTTTAATTCAAAACTCAGTTGTGATTTTAGTATGATAAGTAAATCAAGTTGCTTAGCTCCCAACTAAAGTGTCTAGATTACATGCTAGTTGTCAGGTTTTCTATGATATATTTGCTTGTATTGAAACCACTATTATGTAGGAAGTAATGTAAGTCGTTTATAGTAAAAAAAATAAAACAATTTTTCCTCCTACATACCTTAGTCTGTTGCAAAATTGATCTAAATCTAAGCTTTGATTTTTTAATAGATAATACACTAAAAATCCTCCAATCACTCTTTTCTTATTTTATCTCTCTATTCCTCTCTTCCTCTCTTCCTCTCTGCATGCTTATCTAGTGAACTAACTTTTCTTGATGAAGCAAAATGATTGAAGAGGTTTGATCTATTTTTTCCCTCAAGTTGGCATGAACGAAGATATGAAATTGCACTTAATTACTGTGCATGCGGCACAATTTAATTTGTAAAAAGTAATATATATATATATATATATATATATATATATATACACACACTTTAACAACAACCTAAACATATCTTATCGAATTTATTTGGATCAAACCTACTCTACTATTTTTTTGACTTTACTCACTTTATATATATATATATAAAGCACAACCATAGCATAGAAATATTTTTCGCACATAAGTACTTAGTCAAATTAGCAATCAAAGTCTTATCCAAGTAAATGGATAGGCTAACAGCACAAGCTAGTAATCATGTTTGAACATGAATCAACAAAAGGTAATTAGATATTGTCTAGCTAGGAAACATAGTTATTTCAAGCACAAATAACAAGGTTGATGCAATAGTAACAAAGCATATTTTGATAAATTAATGTGTCAGAGAGATTATCTCCTCCTCCCGCCCGATATCCTCTATGGAACGGTCTTCAATGGCTGAAACTTGGAAAAATCCAGGTGCATTGTTACGCTCATACCGACACTTAAGGCTTTATTCTCCTTCACAATATATAACCTATTTCCATAATCGATGGGGGCAAATCGTTTTCCATATCATGAATATTAAAAAAATTGAATTCATCAGGTGACGACATATCCATAATGATGCTGTGAACGATATTCACTGCCTCCAAATTTTCCAAGGAAATGAGCAAACTGATCAAAGCTTTCATGCTCACTACTGTGGACTGAATGATGAACATCTTCAATTTAGGGGTAGATTCAATCAAGGCTTCTACTGGATTTTCTTTTAAACTGCAATAATTTCATCCAAATGATGTTTCTGCAGAATTCGCAAATTGCAGAAAATATGTCAGATGTAATGGTAATGGACTCAAGGCCCACCTTGACTTCATTGCCATATGCTCTGCTTCTCTTGAAAAGTCACATGTCCTTGGTAGAACTAGTTGTTTCAAATTTGGGGTCCTAACAAAACAAGGCACACGCACGCTTATCAATCCCATATGGAAACAACTTTTATATAAATATTATACGTGGCATTTAATTTAGACTTGAGAACTAATATTGATGAAGTATTTTTGTTTTAAAAGGTTATTTAATAATGCATGTACAAATTAAGGGGTAATTAAGAATAAGAGAAAATGTTACCTTTCAATATCTATGATGAACTACTCATCCGTCAAGTAAACATTGTAGTTAAATACTAAGCAATATGTATTTCCATTACTCAGACGTAGAACATACTTTAAGAGTTGAGTAATTTTTCCACTTGTACGCTTGTAAGCTCTTGGCTGATTATTTGGTATGTTAAAAAATTATGAGCTGTTAAGTTTGGACAAATCAATTTTGCACCAAAGAGACGGATCATGACAAGCTTTGTTCCACATTTTGCAAACCAGTGATGCAACTGCAAGGTCTGCAATGTTAAGGCTCATGAAGATTATTGATAGAATCTCAATTGACAACAAATCATTCCTCTAGACTCCTTTCTTCACAGCTAACTTGTTGTTATGCATTTCTTATTAATGCTTCTTGCAAACATATTAAATGTTTCACATCATCATGTAGGCAAATGTAAATCACAAAAAGGAAACTACCATGTATTTAATTGCATATATGTTAGGGATTAATGAAGTCAGAAATTGAAGTCTTATGAAGAAATACTTATTTTTAATAAATGCTTCATTCAAGAAGTGATCACTATTTGATACGAATCTAAGTGACAAATGCTAATTTTCATATCCTTTTAGCCTATTAATGCTTGCAGTTGCAATTCGTATCAAATTGGTTTGTCATTGGTCACCTAACAATGTTTTTGGACACTATGTTATAGGTGTATATGAAATAAAATATCTGCTGGTATTATCTTTTTTTTCATATATAACATAATTTTTTTAAGTAAAATGACATGCTTAAACATCACAATAAGACCCAAAATCCAAACTAGGTTTGCACCAAAGGTTCCACCGATAAGATGCAGTACATCAGCTAGACCAAATGAACCACACCACATTTAGAGTGGTAGCAACTAATGAAAATATCTTTGGTTTGAGTAATGCATGCTCTCTTGCAAACCAACAGAAGAGATAAAGGCGTAGGTGTGTCAAGGCTACAATCCAACATTTGACCTAACTAGTGCCAAATCTCCACAACAAAAAGACCATGTAAGGAAGAAAAATGAGTTTTTTCAAAGTTAGTGCCACAATGATCAAACCTAGAAACTACAACACAACCCCCATGTTGTAAATTCTCATCAGTAGGCAGCTTGCCATTAATCAGCCTCCCATAAGGGAAGGAACTTGATAGAGGGATGCAAGGATGCCAAATGGTCTTACTCGACGAAACTAGTTGAGAAGTAGGGATAGGGACGAAGATAGGTCAACTCATGTTTAGTTTAAGCATAACAAAACCAAATTGGGTAAATAGACTCAATCAGGTGAAGTAGATTTAGGTAGATGTGTTTTTCCTCAATTTAAACTTGAATTTGTTTTGTTGAGGTCGAATTGAGTTGATTTTGGGGTTACCCAACAGAAGTGTAAGAAAATATAGGAGAAAATTGGAAAAACTGAGGGAAAATTGGGGGAAATTATTCAATTAGGGTTATTAATTCCTCTAAATTTAAACAAATAGAGCAAACAAGAAATTGAACAAGAAAAATAAAAAACCAAAAAAATATTTTAAATGAAATGAAAGATTACAAACCTGCAACAAAGCTTCGATGACATGTAAAAGTGCAAGTATTTGCAAGTGGCAAAGGAAAGGATGAATGAGATATCCTGAGAGAAAGAAAGACACTTGAAACTTGAAAGTGAAACGAAGTACTGAGTTAGGACTTGAGGTTGATAATAGAAGAGAGAAATGACAAGAGAAGAGGAAAGAAGAGAGAACTCACTATGAAATCTGAAGATAATGGCTAGCCAGCGGTGGAGAAGATGACTACAAAGGAGATTTGACGCAACGGATGTTATTTACTTTGCTAGGGAAAAGTGCTCAACACTAAGGTGAAAAAGGAAAAATGGGATTCTCATCAACTCACTTTCTTTGTCTCAATTCAAGTCTAATATACTAAAATAAATACATAAAATTATTTCATATATTAGCTATTCAAGTTAGGTTAGATCGAGTCTCAGGTTAATTTGCATAGGCAGCCAACTTATAATCAGATTTCTCTTGATTGAGTTTCTCATTTTCTGATCTGATTTGAACCATGAACTTGACCAAACAAAATCAACATGGATTGTGTCAAGTAGATTTTCTAAGGTTTCTTTGGATTAGTCTGATCCATATATGTTCATCCCTAATTTGAAGTATCATCTTCCGATGAAGTGTTCTAAATTAGTTACGAAATATTTTAAAAAAATTTATTACTTATTTAATATATTTTTTGAAAAATAAAAAATTGTTTTAATAAATTATTTTTTATCCTAAAAAGAGTTTTTATCATAATTCCTTTTACTAAATACTAAATATTAGTTAATGCATTTAATATAGTAAAAGAATTTATATATATATATATATATATATTCTCCTGGGTCGGAGACTACGGGTTTCTCCTAACCGTCATAGACAAGTTTCGCTCATTATTCGAGGGTAGTTTAAAGGAATTTGTCACACAGTGATAATTGAACACAAGTTTTTTTTATTAAATATATTATTCTCCTAACCCACTTGTATTTTATGCAAATTATTTAATACCTCTACATTATTTGATATTACTTTTACACTCTTGACCTAACATCATTAAAGATAGTACCATTAACATCCAAGCACAATGGTTGGAGGTATCTGCAAAGACACTCTCAAACTCAAGTTAGAGGCACAAAGGTAAAAGACAAGTATCAAGAATGGGTTAGAGTGAACTTGGTTACTTGATACCATTGAGGTTCATAGGCTTAGTTTCATGTTTTAAGCGCCATTGATAATGGCAAAAATCTTAGGGAAATGATAAGATCTTATTAGATATGTTCTTATATGATCTTTTAGGTGATAAAGATAGTTTTTCCTACTATCCTATTTTAGTATGGATGAGTGCTCTGTTGGTTTACATGGGATATCTTCTTAGTCGACCACCTCTCTAGGCTGTGTGTTGAGTCTGAGTAATATATAGAATGGGCATAATGATTTTTCTACCCTAAAAAAATGTAACAACATTAAATGTTTCTAAATCGTTACAAATATTCTCATACTAAAATGAATTAATTGATTACCCTATCTAATAATTGATTAACCAGTTTCTAGAAATGCAAAACAAAAATGGATTTTGTTGAATTAATTGATTACCTTGTTTGATAATCGATTCGATCTGTTTTAACTGTCAAAATTTATAAAAACCCCTATGTGTTTTCTTTTAAAAATACTCTTGATTTGTTCAAATTTAGAGAAAAACATTTCAAGAGAGTCTTCGAAAAGAATAACACTGCAATTAGTCTAAAGATTGATCAAAGAATCACTCATTTTATCATCATGAATTGATAAACTTGTGAAGAAGTATTGGAGATTAAAGATCTACAAGCTTCAAGTGTATTCAATCCTTTATCTTTTATTCTTTTAGATTGTGGTCTTTGGTTTGGGTTACTAGGGATGTTAGATAATTGATTACGTTTCAATTCTAGATCTTTCCTTATAGGATTCAAGAGAATGATTTGATTTCTATTAGAGAATTGAGTGTGCATAGTGTTTGTACTTATGTTCTCTATATAATGGAAGCTCTAAGAGGACTTATAATAACAAGATGTAGGTCCAGATTAGACTGAACCAGCATAAACTCTTGTGTATTTCTCTTATTCATTATAACTCTCAATTTTGTAATCATCTTGGTTGTGGAATTGATATCAAGGTCCATCATAATAGTTTATGATTTCTAAAGATCTTTTGAAGAAAATTTAATTGATTTAAAGGGGTGTTTTTAATCGGTGTTAAGAATGAATTGGTAAAGATTTTGAAAGAATCTATTCAACCCCCTTTTAGATTCTCGGTCAGATCCAACAATTGGTATCAAAGCTTAGGTCTTGAAAGTTAATCAATATTTTGTCAAAACTTTCAGATCATGGTTGGGAATCAATTGTCGTTCATCGAGGGTGCATCCATTAATAGACCGCCATTATTCTTGGCACGAAGTACCATTTTTGGAAAGTTCAGATGAAAATATTAATGGAGTTGTTAATAGAGGAATTTGAAGTACAATGGTTAATGAATATACCATTCTAGCCCATGTGGTTGATAACATGACTGTAGAGAAACCTTACGAATCTTAGTCACAAGAAGAGATTATAAAAGGTGAATATGATTCCAAGGCAATGAACATTATACCTCATTAAATTATGGTGAGTTTTTCAGGGTTTTCACGTGCATAACTTCCAAAATGATGTGGGATTTAATCCAAGTCACACATGAAGGAACACTAGAAGTAAGGAGAACTCAGAAGAATTCACTTATCTAAGAATACGAAACCTTTAGGATGAAGCAAAGGGAAACTATAGGGGATGTGCAAAAAATATTTACACATATTGTAAACCATCTCAAGGGTCTTGGAATAATTTTTGAAGAAGAAGACATCAATGTCAAGGAGTTGAAATCCCTCAACAGGACATGGTAGCCAAATATCACAACTATTTCTGAATCAAAAGACCTTGTCACTATGACACATGTTGAATTGTTTCGGAAGTTCGGGGAATACGAAATGGACTTCACAAGAATGACTGAAGATGAAGCTATAGGTAAAAAGAATAGAGGCTTATCATTGAAGACTAGCATTACATCAAGTGATGAAAGTGCGGATGACAATGCAGATGGGTCAGATACTGAAAGTCTGAACTTGCTTGTGAGAAGGTTCAACAAATTCCTCAAGAAAAAGAATAACTATGAAAATAGAACCTTTCATCCTAGAAGAATATCAAGAAAGATGAACTATCTTCCTCCAACGGATTCACTTGCTTCAAGTGCGGAAAGACAAAACATATTAAGGTAGATTGCACCGATCTACCAAAAGAAGCAACAAGGAGAGAAGAAGAATAAGGGTTCACTCAAAAAGAAGAAAATAGCATATATCACTTGGGATGACAATGAATCAACAAATTCTAGCGAAAATAGTGAAGAGGAACAAACAATTTTGTGCTTGATGGCAAACAATGAAGCTGAGAGTGAGGTAATCATTTTTTATTTAGAAGTTAATGATAATAATGATCAACTACTAGATGCTTTCTATGAAATGCATCAACAAGCACAAAAGTTGGCCATTGCAAATAATCTTCTAAAAGGAAAACTAAGGCGGCATGTGGATAATCTACTAGAAATTTAAAAGAGTTTTCGAAAGAAAAAGAAAAAACATGATACTTTAGGGAAATAATAGAACAATTCTTCTTGTAATTGTGCTAACACCACTAATGTCACTTCCCCTTGTAAAGGATGTAAAGTTTTAGAAGTAAAGGTTGAATACTTCCTAAAAACTTAATCCAAGTTCACTATGGGAAGAGACAATTTGGAAGCATTACTTTGTACAACAAAAATATTCTATCGAAAAGGCTGGATTGGGTTTTACACACATCAAGAAGCAAAAGGCTTGCAAAAAATTATTTAACTTTACAAAAGATTCTAGTTCACTCTTCACAATATGTCATTATTGTATGAACAAGGGACATTCTTCTTTTACGTGCATGATAAAAATGTATGGAATTCCAAGTGGGAATACAAGTGGGTTCGTAAGGGAACTAACATGGTTACTAACCAAAAAGGACCCAACACAACTTGGGTACCTAAATCTACCTTCTAAATATGTTTTGTAGGTGTGCTTAGCAACGGATAAACAACTATGGTATCTTGATAGCAATTGCTCAAGGCGATGTGAACCTTACGGGGCGGAATGTTTAATACAGGCTACAGAGATTTGGATGCCACTTCCAGTGAAGGAAGATAAGTCTGGGCAGACGCCACTTCCGGTGAAGGAAGATAAGTCAGGGTAGACGCCACAAGGATTACCTTGATAAGTCTGATATTGGTTCAATAAGGAACCCATAGAGAAGCTCTCACCAAATTTTATCAAAATGCCAAAAGTTCCTTTATTGAAAACGAAAATCAATACTTATAGTGTATCTGAACAAAAAGATAAAAATATACATGGGCCTTCTAAACAGTTTGGGCCAAAATTACAACGAAAATAATTATAAATTAAAAATAGAACATATTTATTATGGGCCTTCAAATTAATCTGGGCCTTCAGTAACAATTAATAGTCATGATAGTGTCTCTGCCTCTGGGCCTTCATCCTTCTCCACTTGGGCCTTTATCCTTCTCCACTCAGGGGCTTTGTCCTTCTCCACTTGGGCCTTCGTCCTTCTCCACTTGGGCCTTTAGCCTGTATTTGGTCAGTTTTAGGATTCTCATCATTCCCTCCTTCTTGGAAAACATTTGCCCTCAAATGTCCAGGATCATCATCGGGTTCAAGTACCACTTCCTTCCTTTTCTTGTTGGCTTGCTTGGCATAACTTTCATTCTTCTTTACAATTTGCACCTTCACTTGGTCATACAATCTTTTCACATACTCAACTTTGGCATGTGCATCCTTACGATGAGTCTCTTGGGGATTGCTTTTGTAAGTTGGCCTGTTAGGCAATGGAGCTCCGGGAAGGAGATCAACTTGATGTTCTATGCCTCTTGAAGGTGGCAGTCCATGAGGAATCTCCTTAGGAAAGACATTTTTAAATTCCTGCAATAAGGGTTTAACACTAGGAGAAATAGAAATAGTAAACTCATTAGAATTATCAGTAGAAATTTTACTGTCTTTGCAATATTGTAGATAGAGTGGTTCATGAGCAGGTAACACTTTCCTCACTTCACTCGCCTCTGCAAAATAATTAAATTTTCTCTCATGTGTATCACTCTCTCTCTTATGTGTATCACTCTTTCCCTCGGGTGTATTACTCTTTCCCTCGGGTGTATCACTCTTATGTGGTGGCTCACTATTTTCTTTCTCTTGTTCTCTCTTTTCTCTCATTCTGATTTAGTCATCACACACTTCTCTAGGGGATAGAGGTTTAAGAATAAACAAGGAAGATTTGACTATTCGCCTGTAGAGCTCTTCATTGTTACGGTTCAACAAACGTTGCATTTGTGTAGTCATCGCATCCAGTAATAAGCGTTGAGATCCGTCTAGTTGACGATATACACCACCATTATCACTAGCTCCTGCCATGATTAAGGAACAAAGAATTTTGCAGTAATTAAAAAAAATTCAGGACCTCACCACACTCTACTCACGTGTTTTTCTCTTTGATGGTAGTTCACTCGTGTTTGATGCTCTCAATATAGGCTTTTGTGTAATGTATTCCCTCTTGCCTTTTACCACTTGTGTTCCCTCTTAAGTTCCTGGATGGACCAAATTAGACACACAAGGTAATATAAAATAAAAGGAAAGACAATATAATTATCACAGATTGAGTAACAGATTTGATTTGGGATAACAACTTGGACTTGATTTGGATAACAGATTGGATTTGATTTGGATAAAAGATCAGATTTGATTTGGATAATATATTAGATTTGATTTGGATAATAGATTAGATTGGATTTGGATAACAAATTAGATTTAATTTGGATAACAGATAGGATAACAAATAAGATAACAGATAGGATAATAGATAAGATAACAGATATTACAAGCAAACTTCAAATGCTCATAACTTTTGCTACGGTTGTCCGTTTGAGGCCCTCTATATATCAAAACGCTCAAAATTCAGAGGAGAATCCAGATAAGGGGATTTGGTACACGATTTTCTGCCAAAAAAAAAGCCTTTAACTGCCTCAATTTCGTGTTCAAAGATTAAACACCCACTTTTTTTTCTTCTTTTTTTTTTAAAAAAATAAATTTCTGCAACTTTTTTTTTACTTGAAACAGAACTCAAACAGATTTTTTTTTACACAAAATCTGAAAGACACAAGAAACAAGAACAAGAACAAAAACGTGACAAGAACAAGAACAAGAACGAAACAAAGACACAAACAAGAACGCAATAAGACGAAAACAAGAAAACAAATAACAGAACAAGGACAAAACACGAACCTGGACAAATTACAAAGAAAAATAATAGGATAGGATAGAACCTGTATCAAGAGCTGAAGCTCTAATACCAGATGATGTGAACCTTACGGGGCAGAACGTTTGATACATGCTACAGAGATTTGGATGACGCCACTTCCAGTGAAGGAAGATAAGTCTGGGCAGACGCCACTTTCAGTGAAGGAAGATAAGTCAGGGTAGACGCTACAAGGATTACCTTGATAAGTCTGATATTGGTTCAACAAGGAACCCAAAGAGAAGCTTTCACCAAATTTTATCAAAATGCCAAAAGTTCCTTTATTGAAAACGAAAATCAATACTTATAGTGTATCTGAACAAAAAGATAAAAATAGACATGATCCTTCTAAACAGTTTGGGCCAAAATTACAATGAAAATAATTATAAATTAAAAATAGAACATATTTATTATGGGCCTTCAGATTAATCTGGGCCTTCAGTAACAATTAATAGTCTTAATAGTGTCTCTGCCTCTGGGCCTTCATCCTTCTCCACTCGGGGGCTTTGTCCTTCTCCAGTTGGGCCTTCGTCCTTCTCCACTTGGGTCTTTAGCCTGTATTTGGCTAGTTTCAGGATTCTCATCACAAGACATATGACAGGAGACGAGTCAAAGTACCTAAATATGTTTTGAAAGAGGATTTGTAATCGATGGTGACAACAACAAAGGGAGAATTCTCGGTGTAGTACCACTTTATGATGATGATGTAGGAAGTCCTAAATAATCCTCTCTTACAAGCAAAAAGGTAGTGAACAATAACCTCTTGAAGGACACTTACTACAACATAATAGCTTTCTTAAGGAGTGGAAAGCACCTAAGGACCTTTCTATTGACAACATCATAGTTGATATTGCAGAGGGAGCTTCTATTGAGCTCATAAGAATGTACAAAGAAGACTATGCTAAGCTAAGGAGTGCTTTGAGTCTATCTCAAAAAGCCTGGATGCTATAGGAGCACCACATGTGGATGATATTTGATCCTTAGTTATCCTTTAGGATCCCCTTAGAGCCTTAAGATAGTTAGCCTCACAACTCATAAGCATATAGTCTTGGTTTGACTTTTGTTCTATGTTGGTTTCTATATTTTGTCTATGTTTATCTATGTTTTGCATTTTTAATCAGTTGTAATTTCGTTTTAATTAATCATATGATATGTTTCTTTTCTCTATTTTCGTGTGTCTTGAATTGTTATTGTTTCTATTCATTATGATACACATTCTTTTTAATCGATTTTCCAATCAACACAGATGGAATAAATATTCTCAAACTGAAATGAATTAATTGATTACCCTTTCTAGTAATTGATTAACCAGTTTCTAGAAATCCAAAACAACAGGGATTTTGACTAATTAATTGATTACCTGGTTTGATAATCGATTAGATGTGTTTTAACTGTCAAAATTTATAAATACCCATATGTGTTTTCCTTTAAAAAGACTCTTGATTTGTTCAGATTTAGAGAAAAATATTTCAAGAGAGTCTTCTAAAAGAATAGCACTGCAATTAGTCTAAAGATTGAAGTTGATCAAAGAATCACTCATTTACCATCATGAATTGATTAACTTGTGAAGAAATATTGAAGATAAAAGATTTACAGGTTTCGGGTGTATTCAATCCTTTATCTTTTGTTCTTTTAGATTATGGTCATTGGTTAGGGTTACCAGGGTTAGAGAACTGATAGAGTTTCATTTCTAGTCTTTTCTTGTAAGGTTCAAGAGAAAAATAATTGATTTCTATTAAAGACATTACTAGAAAAAAGTGTTTTCACATCGCCATATCTACATCGGTTATAAAAAACCGATGTAATAAATGATACAATGGCATTTTTAAAAAATAAAACAAAGTTTCGTACAAAACTGTCTTGGATGTGAGCGTTATCAAGACGGTTTTATAAAAACCGTCTTTGATTGAAGTTTTTAAATATTTTTCCATTTTCACTTTTCAGTCTGAATTAATAAATTAATTTTTTTTTTTCATTTTCACTTTTCACTTTTCGTGCCTTAGTGTCGGGCTCCCTAGCTTGATTCTTCCGTGACCTCCGAAGTTTGCCGCAAGGTCGTCCCTTCCTTCAGCTTGAGTTTGCAGTGGTTAGTGTGACCCACATCACAGGTAGCGCATCCTAGCCTCCATTGTTTCCAGCTGCCTCCGTCGTGCAGTAAGTACCACTTCCGCTTTTCTCCTAATTAAACTTTGTTTGTTGTTCATGCTCCTTCATATGTTATAGCTTTCATTCATAGGTCTGTGGTTTTTAATTTAACTTTCGCTTATGAAATTTTTGACATTATGTTTGTTTAATTTAAACCGTACGTATACTGAGTTTTAAACCGTACATTATGTTTTTTATTTTTTGATATCGGGTTTCTGGTAGTTTGTTCGCTTTGCAGAAGCAAAGGTTGAACGGTCATTGAATAGTGCTGCTGATTTTTGTGAGAGTTTTTGTGAAGTTTTGGTTTTAGTTTTCGCAATTTGAGGGTTTTGGTTTTAATTTTCTCAGTGGAGATCTAGGTCTTAGTGCGATTTGGACGTCACTGCGAGAAGCACGAGGTGAGATCTGGACTCTGCTGCGAGAACCTCGTCCAAACCCTTCTTGGCTTCTTCTAATGCCGCTGCTAAGTATTCATATAAATAAATTAGTTTACTGTTCTATCTTCCTACCTATCTTAGTTTTTTACGGAAAGATGATGAAAGCCTGTGTTGTATATGAGGGGTTGAGTTTTTCTTCTATTTTTTTGTTGTCTATGCATTTGATTGAACTCTGATTCTTTTTTTCTTTTTACACTAAGTCTTTGCTTCTTATTGCATATATGTGAGAGTGACTTCAACCCTTTACACTACGCTCTCTTTAGATTAGGCAATGACAATATACATGATTAGAATAATGTTCTATGTGTTCCTCTTTATTTGTGCATTGTCATTGCATTATTCCATATTTATTGGCTAATAATCCATGGACTATTCCTCTGCTCGACCCCCATTCCTAGATTCTGGAATTGGAAAGAATAGACAAAGATATGGAAGAAAAACTGCTCAATTGGAAGTCGTATCTGGACATTGCTAATTTGTTTGTGTACTTGAATGAATATGTTCTAGAAGAAAGTAGAAATATAATAACCATGCTTAAACCCCTATCCCTATTCTGTTTTAAATGAATTTAGATTCACCTTTGAATCATTGAATAATTGATGCCTATGTATTTGATATGTTATGATGTGGTTTAATATGTGTACGTACTTGCTGAATTTTGAGTCTTATTGTACAAGTCTATCTTTAAAACTCACTATGACTACCAAATACTAGTTACAGAAAAATAGAGATAGATAGAGATCTCAACATATGTATGGCATTGCTTTGCACATCTTGTCATATCCTTATATCATATATATATATATGTTTTGCAATGATGAGAATCATTGCAGCTAATGAGTGCAATTTATGTTGTTGTTTTCAATTTTGTTTTTATGAATAAGTTGCAACAAAAAGGAAAAAAGGAACCACGCTACTTAAACTGCTTTGTTGGCTTTTACCAGTAAGTTTTTATTTGTACCCGATGCCTAAACTTCTTTTTCCTTTTTGTGTAACCATTCAAAACTTTGAACAGGGAAAAAATAAAGTAAAATAAAACAAGAGGGTGTACAACTATAGTTGATTTGCTTTTTATGTAAAGTATGGGTACTTTACTTCATAAGGGAATTTCTTTTACTTGTTTTTTCCAGAATTTCTGAACTTATCCAAACTATGGTTATTTTACTTTGTATTTTATGATTATCATGCTGTGCATCATTTGCTGTTTGCTATTCTGGCCCTTTCTTCAGTGGAATTTAGTAATTTTTTGTATCTGAAGACTGTTCAAAGGG
Source organism: Glycine max (assembly GCF_000004515.6). Taxonomy (NCBI): domain Eukaryota; kingdom Viridiplantae; phylum Streptophyta; class Magnoliopsida; order Fabales; family Fabaceae; genus Glycine; species Glycine max. The sequence continues at coordinate 28,546,994 of NC_038251.2, forward strand.
AATTTTAGCGATAGTCGTCTGGTGAAATTTATGTGCAGGATTTACATATTCCATGAACAAACATAACCACCATAACTCAAAGGTTAGAAGTCCTCAAAGAAGACCTCAGTGCCAGAGTTACAAGTCCCGAAACAGGCCCACCAATCAGTCACAACATTTCCTACACGAAGGATGTGGAGAAAATTAACTTGTTCCTGCATGTCTCTGATCGTATCAACCTGCATGCAATAAGGTATTCTAATTTATTAAGGAGCAAGGGTCCATTAATTTGTGGTGCAAGCTGCAGGGAACAAGGGTCCAGCATCTTCAAGTGTCGTGTCATTCGATCCCCGTGGAGTGTTGGTGTTGCCGCTTGCACCACAGACAGAAGGTACCCTGCTTCACTTCTTCTTGGAAATGGCTCATCACTTCTTCTTGGAGTTGTGATACATGGCTTTATGATTGTTTAGCACTTATGTTTATATATATTTATTAAAACTTTCAAATCATTAATTATTTATAAATGTTTATTAATTATATATTTATTAAAACTATCAAATAATTAATTATTTATAATTTTGTATCAGATTTTTAAATTAATTTTTTTTTTCCAAATCTCAATTTCCTCAAATTAATTTTATCATTATACTTATTACTTTCGCTTAAATATAAACTAATTATAATATTTAAATTTTAAAAATTAATTATACATATTTTTATCAAAAAATAATATTGAAATCACAGTCCATTGGGGATTCTTGGCGGTGACCCTTTCAAATCCTTGTGTTGTACGGCTTCGTAGCATTTTATTTTTCTTTATTTTGTTTTGGTCATAAGCTTGTGGCATGGTTAAACATAAAATGGGGCAATATTCCTTTCCTTAATTTGTTATTCACCAAAACGAAAATTAAATTAAGTGCATTACTATTTCGCACCACACTTTGAATGGAACTCTTCACTCTTCAGCTAGCTCTATGACTTAATCTAGCATCTTCAAGTGTAGTGTCAGAGTTAGAAGCTGGTGAAATTTATGTGCAGGATTTACATATTCCATGAACAAACATAGCCACCATAACTCAAAGGTTAGAAGTCCTCAAAGAAGACCTTAGTGCCAGGGTTACAAGTCCCGAAACAGGCCAACCAATCAGCCACAACATTTCCTACACGAAGGATGTGGAGAAAATCAACTTGTTCCTGCATTTCTCTGATTGTATCAACCTGCATGCAATAAGGTATTCTAATTTATTAAAGCGATGAATTAATTTTTTTTTCTTCAATTTAAACAATTCACAAATTACGGTTGCCTTTTCTCCTCGTGACTTGACCAATTATTTTTCTATACTGTACTTATTTTTAAAAAGAAAAATATTTAACGTGTCATTTTGACCAATTATTTTGAACTCTCTTTGATATGCATGCATCAAGTAATAGCAACTGATAGGATGGGACCTTCAGCTTCATGGGCAGTCATCATGGAATAATCATTTTTTATTAGGATCAATAGGAATTGTTAATCATGATTTTAAATTTTATTTATTTATTATGAAGCATTTTTAAATTGTGGGTAATTAAATAAGAAAAAAAAAATACTTTTTTCGTCAACAAAACAAAAAGGTCATGTCCTTTTAAAATTCTTTGTAACTTTCTCAAGCTTTTGTCTAATATCTCTTCCGAAACCTCACTTAGACTTAATTATTATATAGATCACTAAACACCGCGAAATCCTCACTAATTTGGGGTTGACGCCTAGCTCACATATTAATTCTCTGTTTGAACGTAAAGCCAAACTCCACCATGATAAAGGATTAGCAAATAAAAATTGAATTCAAAAATTGTAAATGGAGATTTTAGTTTTTTAGTTGATTGTTAAGATAACTTATATGTGTGTATCAGTGATATAAGAAATAAAGTGAAAGTAAAATATAGACTCTATAGAGATTTTGATTTAATAACAAAGCAACCGATCGACTAATTACTCGTTGATTTAGGAATTAGGAATAAAATAATAATTAAAGTATTCTTAGAGTATCTACTTTTTTTATCTTAAATTTGTTAGCCCTATAATATCTAAGAGATTCAAGAATGTTACACAAAAATTTACTTTAATACTAAAATTGTTAAAGTAAGTACTTAACTTAAGCAAAATAATTTTTTTTATTGAAAAATTTCTCTTTTTATAATAATCAATTAAGTAAGGATTGCTTATATAAACAATTCACTTAAGTAATACAATGTTAAGTCATTAGTTTCAATGGAAAAATTTGTTAATCAGAATTGATTAAGTTTAAGCAACTTATTTAAGCGCAAGTGTTGGATATTCTCTTATAAATATTAATTTCCAAAAAGAGATATTGCTGTAAAAAAATCTAAAAAAATGTAGGCGGTGGAAAGGAGAAAAAAGGGAGTGGGAAAAGCAGCGGCCATCTCCTTGGTATGGGTCTATGAAGCCCAAAAAAATAACAAGTGAATGCCCATTGTCCCTACTGAACCCGGTTTCAAACTTTCGGACCCCATTCCTTTCGATTCGTCGCCACTTCCTAACGCGTTTCTTAAAACAGTATACCAGTGCAGTGAATTTCATGTGATGTTTTGTATTTGGCTCATTTGGTTGAATTACTAACATATTTTCACCATTGGTAACATGCTTGTATTAAAGTGTTCTTTGTATTGATGTCATCATGTAATTTGTATTTTATCTACTCAATTTTTTCTACTCTTTCATGCATATGTATTTACTCATTTTAGATACTTTATTTTAAGGCAGTGATTAAGTTAAGAAATGGTTGTGCTGTTTAAATTTTTCTTTGAACCAAACTATATGGTTGTGGAAACAATTATGCTAATGCAATAATTAGTTTTCGTTCTATAAATGATTTGTTTTTGTTGATGCCTTTTTCAATTTTCATTCTATAAATGCAATAATTAGCACTGCTCTTTCTATGGCAATTCTTTGCTTTTGGCCCCCTGAAAGTTGGGTGCCACCTTCTCCAACCTGAATTAAAAACAAAATGTCATTTTGCCAATATAACTTTTTTATGTTCAATAACCAATTCATCTCTAGTAGAAGAAAGATATTAAAAAAATGAGAGAGAGAGGGAGAAAGGGAGAGTGAGAGAGACAGATAGAATGGTAGAGTGAGATGGAGAGGGAGATGGAGTGACTGAAAAAATGAGGGGGAGTGACAGAACCTTAACCAATGTTCGTAAACACTACAAGGAGGTTGGTGGGAATAGTCTACGTGAAGATGAAGGGGAATGGTCTACGGTGGTCAGAAGAAAGGTAGTTAAGGAAAACAAGAAGGCATCAGTAGAGGAGAGACAAACACCCATTCGCAAGGCACGGGATAACTCAACTCATCATCACTTCGACTGGAGGAATAAGGGAGATATTACTTCTTATTACTTCACCCACTTCCCTGAAGAAGCAAATGAAGAGCTGCTCTGAAAACATTTCAAATGTTGGGGGTGACGTGCGGAAAGTCTTCATCGCCAAACGCTGTAATAAGGAGGGTAGAAGTTATGGATTTGTGTGGTTTAAGGGAGTCTCGGACGCTAGAGAACTGGAGGTGAAGCTGGATAACATATTCATTAATGATTATAAGTTGTTTGTCAACTTGCCTCGGTTTGCAAGAACAACAAGGACTCAACAGCTGAAACAGAAAGGTAGCCTCGGGGGGAAGCTAAATGAGGACTTATACAAACCTCGAGTAGAAACCACTACACCACCTCGGAGAACATACGCTGAAGCGACGGCCAAGGGAGCTGCTCCAGGTGTCAACATGAGAGGTGAGGCGGCAACACACACCATTTCGATCACACCTATTAAAGACAGGGGCTACTGGTGTAAGGATGCTTGGGTAGGGAGGTTGAAGAAGGTTATGGCGGTGGAGAGTATAGAAGATCGAGTAGCATGGGATTTAGGATATAATATCTGCACCAAATTCCTCGGTGATGATATGATCCTCCTTATGGGGTTGTCGGAGGAAAAGGCGCATCACATCATCCAAACGGAGAAGAACAATGGTAGTTCATTGTTCTATTCTCTGGAGAGGTGGAGGCCGGGATGTAGGCCACATAACAGGGTCGTTTGGCTGCAAGTATGGGGGTTCCCGATAAAGGTGTGGGGTGCGGACCACTTCAGGAAAGCCGCTTCCTGCATCGGCGACATTATCGAACTAGATGACGATACTGAGGATCGACGCAGACTGGACCGAGCCCGTCTACTCGTTCGAACTCCTCTCCCGCCGTCGATATTAAAGGAGATCACCGTTCGCGCAGGTGAGCTTGACTACCAGGTTTGGTTCGTGGAGGAGACATGGAGTGGTGAAGCGGTGAACCAGAAGACCAACTCTCTGTCCGACGTCTGGTCAGATGAGGTCACGTCGGAGGACGAAGGTATCGCCGGAGAAGACGACAACGACATCGACGATGCTTCCTCGTACTCGCTGGAGCTCCCACCGCCGAACCCGGAATCCCCTCAAAACCATTAGGTAGAAGGCGAATCCAACGGTCACTGCGATGAACACGGACTGATGGGTAAAACCCATTCTGATGAAGATCACAGAGATGAGACAGTGATCAGAAAGGAGGGAACCCAGGGCCCTTTTACGGCAAACGTTGACCCTGGAATCAGAGAAGCAGAAACGAAAGTAGGGATTGCCTTACCTAAAGAGTCAATTGAGCACAGGTCTCAAGCTGACTCTCGAAAGAAGGGGAATCATTCTAAAGGCAAAAATTTGAATGGTGGAGTAAAGGTGTTTGGAGATCAGCCCCGTTACGGGGTATACGTGGAAGATACACTGCTAATGAAACCCCACGCACACTTGCACCCCCTGCAGACCCAATCAGATATTGGGCCAAGTGATAGCTCGGGCCCATTGTGGAAAAATGAAGGGAGTAACAAGGAAGGCCACACTTCTGTAGCCCAAACCCCCATTGACAAGCCTGAAAAATACTCTAAAGTCTATAGAAGACATAGAGTTTCTCATCCCAAAGCCCCCCAGCTTGAACCCGTGGCAGAAGAACCTCAAGTGCCAGAAGGAGTCAAAGACATGCCCATCACCACTGATACTCAGAACCAGAGTAAAACCCATGAACAATTGGAAGCAGATGGGAAATTAAAAAGCATAATTGTCTGCAACAATCAGGTGTTGGAAGAGGCGCAACAATTATGGGACTTGGGGACACATATGGGCCTGAAAGTAGACAAATGTCACTCTGATTTTATCCAAAGCTTTGCAGATATGGAGGCCAGGGACAGAAATGAAGCTATGGAGTTGGGAGAGAGGAAAACTCATAGATGAATATCCTCTCCTACAATATTAGAGGGCTGGATAGAGGCATTAAATGGGCCTCTATCAGGAAATTGGTTGGGAAGCATAAAGTGGATGTTCTGTGTTTGCAAGAAACAAAAAGGGATTCTCTTTCTAAGGCAGATTGTTAGGTTTTGTGGAGCCATCCAGATGTTGCATGGGAATGGCAACCTGCTGAGAATACTGTAGGGGGGCTGCTGTGTATTTGGGATAATAACAACATTCAGGTTGATTTCAGAATCTCTGAAAAGGGATTTATCATGCTGGGTGGGACTTGGTTGGCTGAGATGCAGAGAGTGATTATGGTCAATATCTATGCTCCTTGTGGTAGTGAAGGTAAAAGACAGCTGTGGCAGAGCTTGAGTAGAAGGAAATCTCAAATTCAGGATGAATGTTGGTGTCTGGTAGGGGATTTCGATTGTGTTAGGAATCCCTCTAAAAGATTGGGAAGCAATTGCAGCAATTCAGATAATGGCCTAATATCTGAATTCAATGATTGGCTTGTTGCAATGGAGGTTGATGATATTCTTTGTGTGGGTAAACCCTTTACTTGGGTTAAGCCTAATGGTTCCTGCAAAAGCAAACTGGACAGAGTGTGTTTCTTTGATGGCTGGTTATCCTAATGGCCTGATAGCTCCCAATTTAACCTTGAGAGGAATTATTCTGATCACTGTCCTATTATCATGCATTCTAAATGCATTGATTGGGGCCCTAAACCTTTTAAGGTTTATGATGGATGGCTAATGAACAAGCAATTTCAGAAGGTAGTGAAGGAATGCTGGATAGATTATCAGCCTATGGGGTGGGGTGGTTATGCTTTAAAATGCAAGCTTCAGCATCTTAAACAGAGGTTGAAAATCTGGAGTAAAGACAACATAGGAGACCTGTGCAGCAAAGTCAAACAGCTTCAACAGAAACTAAATGCCTTGGAGAATTCTATGCCAGCTCAACCTTCTGAACAACAAGTCAAGGAGCTCAAGAAAACCCAAGCTGACCTTTGGGAAAAAGCAACTATGCATGAGTCTATTGTGAGGTAGAAATCAAGATGCAGATGGATCAAAGAGGGGGACAGCAACACAGCCTATTTTCATAGAGTTATTAATTTGAGGAGGAGGAGAAATGCTTTGAGGGGGATGCAGATTGGTGACACCTGGGTGGAAAATCCTAACATTATCAAGGCTGAAATCCTCCACCATTTTCAGAACAGGTTCAATGAGCCTCACTTGAGCAGACCTAACCTGGATGGGGTTGCATTTAAAAGTCTGACTTCTACTCAGAGAGAAATTATGATTGAACCTTTTTAAGAGGAAGAGATAAGGTGTGCTGTGTGGGCCTGTGGCAATGACAAAAGCTCAGGGCCAGATGGCTTTAACTTCAGATTTATTAAGCACTTTTGGAAGGAATTGAAGCCTGAATTCCTAAGATTTATAGCAGAATTCAATGTGAATGCTTCTTTCCCCAAGGGTCTCAACTCATCTTTCATTGCTCTTATCCCTAAGATTAAGGACCCTCAATCCTTCAATGATTTCAGACCCATCTCCCTCATTGGATGTGTCTATAAAATCATTGCTAAACTATTGGCTAACAGGCTCAGCAAGGTCATGAACCACCTCATTGATGAAAGGCAGACAACATTTGTGAAGGGTAGACAACTGCTCCATGGTGTTTTAATTGCCAATGAGGTGGTTGAGGAGGCTAGGAGGTCTAAGAGGCCTTGCATGGTGTTTAAAGTGGACTTCGAAAAAGCTTATGACTCAGTGTCCTGGCAATTTTTGTTCTATATGATGGGAAGAATGAAGTTCCATGATAGATGGATTGGTTGGATTAAGGGGTGCCTCACATCAGCCTCTATATCTATCCTAGTCAATGGAAGCCCTACTTCTGAATTTAAGCCTAAAAAAGGCTTGAGACAAGGGGACCCTTTGGCCCCCTTATTGTTTGTCTTGGTGGTTGAAGGCTTGACAGGAATGATGAGGGAAGCTTCAATCAAAAACTGCTTTCAAAGCTTCTTTGTGGGAAGCATAAGATCCCAGTGAACATCCTCTAATTTGCTGATGATACTATCTTTTTTGGAGAAGCTTCTATGGATAATGTCAAAGCTGTGAAGGCCATTCTTAGAAGCTATGAGATGGTTTCAGGCTTGAGAATTAACTTTGCCAAGAGCCACTTTGGGGCAATTGGCCAATCTGAAGAATGGTGTTGTGCCGCTGCTGATTATCTTAATTGTGCCATGCTTCAATTCCCCTTCTGCTACCTAGGGTTGCCTATAGGCATTAATCTGAGAAGAAATATGGTGTGGGAGCCTATCATTAGAAGGTTCGAGGCTAGGTTGAACAAGTGGAATCAAAGGAACATCTCTATGGCTGGAAGAATCACCCTTATCAATGCTGTTTTAACAGCACTTCCCTTGTTTTACTTGTCTTTTACAGGGCTCCCTCAGCAGTCATTAATAGATTAAATGCTATTCGAAGACACTTTTTGTGGGGTGGAAATTCTGAAGGAAAGAAGATTGCCTGGATAGCTTGGAGCCATGTTTGTTCATCTAGAGAAAGGGGAGGTTTGGGTATTAAAGATATCAAGGCCTCAACAATGCTCTTTTAATTAAATGGAAATGGTTGATGTTCCAGCAAAGTGATCAGCTATGGAGCCATATCCTGATTTCTAAATATAGAGGCTGGAGAGGCTTGGAAGGGGGGCCACCAAAGCCTAATTTCTCTCATTGGTGGTTTGACTTGAGATCCATTAATCAGCATGGGGTATGGCGAGGTATCTAAGCAGTTTATTTGGAGGCTGGGAAGAGGTGATCAAATTTTGTTCTGGGAGGACTATTGGATGGATGGGGGGATAGCTCTTAAAGATAAATATCCAGAGCTCTATCGTATCTCCTTGCAAAAACAACATACTGTAACAGAGATGGGCTCTTTCTGTGAATCGGGGTGGGAATGGAAATTCTCTTGGAGGCGCAATTTGTTTGACAATGAAATGGGGATAGCCTCAGATTTTATTGATCAGACTGCTGTCATCAACTTGAATGTTTTGTCAAAGGATAGCTGGGTGTGGGGAGCTGCTTCTAATGGGATATTCTCTTCTAAATCTGCTTATCTTTGCATTAAAGCTGAGTTGTCTCCTGCAGATCATCAGCTTGGTTTCTGCCAGCTGTGGGATACTAAAATTCCTCCTAGAGCCTTAACCTTTGCGTGGAGATTGCTTTGGGATAGGCTTCCTACTAAGGAGAACCTATCCAAGAGAAATGTTGATCTGGTCAATGAATTATGCCCCTTCTGTCAAACCAGCTCTGAATCTGCTTCCCACTTGCTTTTCTCTTGCCACAAAGTTATGCCTTTGTGGTGGGAATTTAACACCTGGGTTAAGGAGGATAGAGCTCTTCACTGCAGGCCCATGGAGCACTTCCTTCAGCAATATTCCATAGCAGGTTTGAAGGCTTCGAATACAAGAAGGAAAATTTGTTGGATAGCAGCTACAATGTCCATATGGAAGCTCTGTAATGATGTCATCTTTCATAATCAGTCTCTCCACATTTCTAAGTTGGTGGATAACACTAACTTCTCACTTGTCTTGGCTGAGGGGGTGGGAAAAGGACTTAATGCCCCCTTTCATCAATGGTCCTCAGCCATGCCTATGGCTTTACTTAGTTTGTGGTCTGCTGGGTTAAGGGTTTGGGGGTTCTTGTAGGGCATTTGTGTTCTGTATTTTTGGACTCATGTTCCTGGAGACATTATCTCCTTCTTATCATGTAGTACCCCTGGTATTATCATTTGATTAATATATATATATATATATATATATATATATATATATATATATATATATATATATATATATATATATATATATTATCTTTGCAGTTCAAAAAAATGAAGCTATTGAAGGTTTTATTTACACATTTCTACGGGTAAAAAGTTATGGCTTTATCCTCTTAAGTGGAGAAGGTACCTTAGCTTAATTTAATTTTGTTCTATTTTTCTGCTAAAAAGAAGGTGGCTTAGCTTAATGTACAGAAATGGGATATATTAAAGTAAAAAGTGTACTTGATCTTAGTGTCCATTGATTAATTAATTTGTTTTTTTGCAGCAACTTTGGTGCACAGATTGTTACCTGGATGAAGGGGGTTGAACAAATTGGTGCATTTGTGGCTTCAAGGGGTGACTTTAGCTTTGATAATCAGCAGAGATATTCAAGTAGGGAGTAGCTAAGATAATACTAATCATTTTAACTTTGCAATTTGTTTTTATTTATTAGTAAAATATTACCTCTTGTGTTTTTATAGGAACTAAAGCATACAATTCACACCACCAAAGCTGGTATGCAGTTCCTACAAATGAAGTTTCATGAGGAGTTCTCCAATCTAGGTAATATTTTGCTTATGATTAATTTATTTAAGTTCTTTGCTATGTTGTTTCATTCCATTCTACTTTGCATTACATTGGTGGATGGGGTGTTGCATCTTATTTGATTTCCTAGATTTGTTATAGCAATAGAATTAAGCTTAGTGTATAATAGCAAGGGACAATGATCAGTCATCAGTGGCAAGAGGCATGCCTTGTCGTCACCAGTTTATGATGCTTCTGTCCTACTAGTTGCTACTTACTAGAAGTGACAAGTTTAGGAAGAATACGTTCAATTTCATGTCATGATTACTTCTAAGCAAGAAATTTGTTTACTATTAGTTTGTAACTTGGTATGGTTGTGGTACAACAAATGTATTATGTTTTTTGGTTTTGTAACGCATGGCAAGCTGATATGGAGGTGATTAGCATAACTGAGAAATGGAGTAGATTAACATCTTGAAAAATTAAAGAGAAAAGGGGGGGGGGGGAGGGATAAGCTTACAAATCTTCTTGTTTGGTCCATCCATAGTTTCTTTGTTCTTGCTTCTTGTTAACTCTAATTTAGACTAACTATAAAATAAAATATATAATGAATGATCTTATCTTCATATTGATCAACTTGTTTAATTTGAATTTTGATATTTTTAAGTTGATCTATTTTTTAAAATGAAACTTTGAATAAGATGCACATTTCTTAAAGTGGTTTATTTTAGGATTTATAGATGTGCTTTTTTATTTTTTGTATTGGTTGCAATTATGAGTATTTTGGTCTTATTTATTCATGTACTTGTTAGTCCTGTAAGCTTTATTCCTTTTATTTTTTTATTCTTGTAAGCTTTATTTATTTATTTTTAGTCTTATAAGTTTGTGTTTTTTTGAATTGTAATTCTTGTTCTAAGTTTATGTTTTTTTAATTATAGTTTCTATACGCTTAAAGTTAAAAGGACTAAAAGAAAAAAATTAAAATAGTAAAGGATGTCAGCTTTCTAAGATGGTTCTGATGTAATAACCGTCTTAGAAAGTAGGGTCTGACAAATTTTCTAAGACGATCATTAAATAATCGTCTTAGAATGTCAGTTTTCTAAGACGGTTATTACATCAGAACCGTTTTAGAAAGTAAGGTTTAACAAATTTTCTAAAACAGTTTTAATGTAATAATCGTCTTAAAAAGATGACATTCTAAAACGGTTATTTAATAATCATCTTAGAATGTCAGCTTTCTAAGACGGTTATTACATTATGACCGTTTTAAAATATCTACTCTTCTAAGACAGTTTTATTATAATCGAAAGTTCGTATTTTTGACGACGATTTTTTTTGGAACCATTGTTAATTGAAATTCACTTTTAACAACATTGACTATAACGAAGATTGAGAATCGTTGTTAAAAACCCAATTTAACCGTTGTTAAAAAACTTTATTGTAGTAGTGAAAATTGTGTGTATATTGTGTTTGTACTTATGTTGTCTATATGGTGAAAATTCTAAAAGGACTTAAAACAATTGAGTGTAGGTTCGAATTGGACTGAACTAATATAAACTATTGTGTATTTCTCTTATTTTCTATAACTCTGAATTTTGTAATAATTTTGGTTGTGGAATTGATCTTATGGGTGATCCTAATAGTTTTTTTATTTCTAAAGATCTTTGAAGAAACTTTGATTGATTTAAAGGGGTATTTTTAATCAGTATTAAGAATAAATTCCTAAAGATTTTGAAATAATCTATTTACCCCCACCCCCCTAGTAGACTTTTGGCCTGATCTTCTATCCCTTTGCCTCTAACTTGAACGTTAGAGTGTCGTTGTAGGTACGTCATAATCATGCTTGGAAGTGATATTTGTAAGAATGATGCCACAACCATCATTCTGCCAATTTTGGTGGTAACATTTCATTTTCATTTCCTTTTATGTTTCGTATTTGTTTGTATGTACTCATTATACTTGGCTGCAATTTCTCTTTTCAAATTTTTTTAGGCGGCTGTATTTTTTGCTTTTGGAGCTTTTAATAGATTCTAAACAAAATGAGTAGAATGGACATTGAAGTGGTACATTGCTTGGATTTGTAAAGGAGGCTGAGATTGTTTATCAGCTATTAATAGATTAATTACAGCACTAACAACTAGGATAAATATATTTTTAATTTTTTGTTCATCTAGGACCCGTCCAACATCATTGGAGTTCGCTAGCCACAAATTAATAGTCCTATTAAAGAATGTTATCTACAATTTTTTATTTACGTTTGATTTTATTAGCTTTTCGTCTGTCCCTTGATTAGCCTCTCGAACAAAAGGACTCTTCCCTTTTTCTTTTTTAATCAGCCAATTATTAATTTTTGTTAGAATATTACTGAATTACTCAAATATTAAAAAATGAATGCATAACTTAAGGAGATGTATTGCTACCACGTGAAGTCCGCAGTTGTATGATTATAATTTATTTCAAATGTTCTTCCATTATTCATCTTTGTTAGTATTTTTTTCTTAATAAATAAAAAAGATGCAGTTAACTGGCATGTGCTATTAAAATTTAGAGGTGAATACTAACATTACATAGGTATAATTTTTTATACAAAAACATTACTATCTAAGTCAGATGTAAATATAAACAAAAATATGATTAAGCAAAATTTGAAATATATGTGAAATAAAAATGAACATTTATATAAGAATATATTAATATAACTAAATTACATTAGTGTCCCTCTGCTTTTTTAAATTATATGTAAAATAAAATTCATGGGAAATAATTTTTATTTATTTTTTGCAAAATTAAGTGGAAAAGTTTGCACTTAATTCACAGAAAATACTAATTTACGTAAAACCACATTAACATTTGAATAATTAGGGTGAAAATAATTTTATTTAACTTATAATAATAATAATAATAATAATAATAATAATAATAATAATAAAAAAATTATATAAATAAATTTAATATCTAGAATCAATTTTGAAGCAAATCATTTTTTTAATGTCTAATATATAATCAATGATTTGTAATAGTATTCAAATTTTATTATATAATGTATAAAAAACTATGACTGTATATAAATATACGTAAAAATTTTATATTGTCATGCGACGCACGGAGACACACTAGTACCTTAATATTACGTGTTATTTGAGAGTCTAACTTTGTCTTGTATATAAAAAACAATTTTAAAACCTTACTTTGACTATATAGATCCATAGCCAATAAAAATTAAAAGAATAAATATAGAGTAAATTGGATTGGCCCTCCCTAAGAATTTGTAGAATTGCACAAAATTTTCTTACTTTTTACTCCCTCTAGTTATTATTATAAGGCCTAGTTTTTTTGAAGTAATTGGTAGTCTTTTTATAAAGTATTTTAGAATTTAATTTCTTTTTTCATCAGTTATCCTCATTAAATACTATAAGTATTTGTGATTTTCTTGACAGTGGTGCATAATACTCTTGTACTAAAATGTTTTCATATCCATCATGACAAGTTAATCATTATTAATAAGGGTAAAATTGGTATATTAATAACTTTTTTACATTTAATCAAATCAACTGAATTAATTATTTTTATTGGTTTGTATGATTAATGTCCAAAATGTCTTATAAAGGACTAGAGGGGTAACATTTATAGGTACTTCCCTTACATCGGGCACAATCTTATGTATTTTAAATAATTAAGGAGATTAATGTATTGTATAAGTGTTGTCAATGTATTTTATGTCAGACAATCAAGGGAGTTTAGTGTGGAGTAGAAAATAGGACAATTTTGTGCAATCTCACAAAATCTCAAGAAATTTCAGTGCAATTTAATCATAAGAATATTATCGATGTTAGAGATTAAAAGAAATAAAACTAATAAAAGTATTTGAAAAAGAATAAGAATATGTATTATTAATATTAGCGGTAATTTTGGAAAATTTGCAGGCCAATATTCTCACCTTTACAAACCATTATATTGAGTTTAGAACATGTAGAGGTTGACAATTTGTAATTAGTTTTCTGAACTATTTGTTATTTTTAATTAGGTACCTAAACTATTTTTTCTTTTCAATTAGATTCATGAACTTGTATTTCTTTTTAATTACGTCTGATAGGGACCTAATTCAAAAACAAATGCAACTTCAAGGATCCAATTAATAAAATGGTTTAGAGACCTAACTAAAAATTGTTAAATAGTTTTGGACATGTATATTAGTTTAACCTAAATTTTAAATTATGGTTTTTTGTCCTTAGTTATAATTTGAAAATTATTTCATTAATATGAAAGGCCATATAATTTAAAATTAACTTACATGTTTTTTTTATAACCTTTAAAACAAAAAGATATTATTAGAAGAAGTAATTAATGGCAAAAAAGTAATCTTCCTTATGAACCTTGAGAAGATCAACAAAAAGATTAAAAAAACTAATGTAATGATCTTATAAAGACAAAATATTTTTGCTAATAATTTAATGTAAGAATTTAAATGTAAAAAGCATTTTACTAACTAAATATCAATAGGATTGATTTTTTAGTATATACCTGAATTCTTTACCGAAGACGATTGTGCTTGAACATGACAATTTACAAATGGTTTGAGTTGTTATGAGATAAAAAGAGTCCGTTTTCATTTATGTAAAAGAATACCAATTAAATTGGAAAAAATATCCCAAATTTTAAAATCAATTAAAGCTTTATCCAAAACAATTATGTTGCAAAAAACTTACCATAATTTTATTGGTAGTTTGTATGCGGGTTTCACTTGGTGGGATTTCATTCTAAGTTTCACATTTGAAGTCATTTTTAGGGATCAATGATCTCTTCCAAATTATCGCTTTAACTTATTGTTTTTCATGGGTATGGCCTAGTCTTCCATACTTATTTGTTTCTTTTTATCTGTTTAATAAATTAGGTGTTAGTAGCTAACAAGTTATTTTTATTTTCATCGATGTCAACCTAGTTGGAATTAATGAGAATATTCTGATGTTTGCTAGTTGTCCGCCTTTATTAAAACAAAATAATCTAGTTAATATCATTTTTTTAATTTTATATATATATATATATATATATATATATATATATATATATATATATATATATATATATAAAGTAAACACACAATTCCTTGTCCTCCACCAGATATCAAATTCATTTAAGCATATATTGACGAGTTGCATTGTGACACCATAACATGTCTTCCTCAAAGGTCCCTCATATGGTGCTTTAATTCTCCTCCAACAATTGAAACATGTCAATTATTGGATTTGGCACTGCTTCATCTCCCACTGATACCAAAGTGTGGCAGCTTTGGAGGCTATCAAACTTGGTTATAGACACTGTGATATTGCTTTGATATATGGGTCAGAGCAATCACTTGGAGAAGCCATACTTGAAGCACTTCAACTAGGCCTCATAGGCTCTAGAGATGAATTCTTTATCACTTCCAAACTTCGGTGCACCGATAATTTTCCCCAACATTTTCTTTATTTTATCTAGAAAACACTTCAATAAGTGGAAAACTTGTTAATTGCATGTGCACATGCATATAGATAAATTACTTTGGTGAGAATTGTTGGAATATAAGTATAAGGTGAAGTCTCACATTAAATAGGAATGGCAAAATTGAGCACTATATAAGTGAGTATAAGACTCATAAATTCGAGTCTTAAGGTTTTAAGTTAAAGTATGGTGTTACGTTAACTTATGTGATTGCTTATGAGTTCATAGATTTAAATTTATCTCCCTTAGATTTCTCAAACAATTAGTATCAAAGCTTATGGTTTGGTGTGGTGACCGACACAAACAAGTATAATAGAGTTGGATAGATAATATAATATTTTTCAAACATCTCCTTAAATTTCTTAAGATGTCTCATCATTCTACATTTTACATTCTTAAAACAACCTCCTCTGAGGTAGGGTAGATAGTATAATATTTTTCAAACAATTAAGGAATGTTACTATTATATTTTCAAAACAATTAGCGGGTGTTATTGTAATGTTTTTCAAATAATTAAAAAGTTAATATAGAGCAAAGATAAGGAATATCGAGTAAAATTTGACAAAATCTCATAATTACTCAATTCCTTTTAATTATTTATTGGGGGAGATCATTTTTACTTTTGTATAATTGAGCACATGCATCTAAATAATATACTGAAGCAACTTGCTTGCATGGGCCCCAAAACTAATGCTGGTCTCTGAAGTTGGAGTATTTGGATCTTTATTTGGTCCATTGGCCAATTGTTGTGAAGCATGGAAATTAGTAATTTCCTTATCGTGAAAAGCCCCCTGCATCATTTGATTTAGAAGGTGTGTGGAAAGCAATGGAGAAATGCCAAAAAAGGCCTTACAAAATTTATTGGAGTCAGCAATTTTAGCAGCAAAAAACTTAAAAATCTACTCTCTTTAGCTACTATTCCTCCTTCTATCAATCAAGTAAGCCAAAAATATGTATTAGGCGTCTTTTACTTTTCAATTTACACAAATAAAAAATAATGATCCTACTTTTGGTTACTTAATACCATCAAGAGTAAATCACACATGTCTCTTCTCTGTTCGGCAACCATTACACATGTTTCCCCTGACCCATTAACTCCGTTAATGTTTTAATAGAAGGAAAAAGCATGCTTCCCACATGACCTTTTATTTAAAACATCATTAAATTTGAACATTAAACAAGAATAGAACACCTTACTATTTGTGAACACTAAGCAGTCTTTTAAATTCACTCAACCTAAAAATAAGGCACCACATAAATAAACAAAACTTACAAGATTTTATCCATTCAAAATTATCAAAGGATGTTGAATAATATTCAATGAAATGAAAAACTTGATATAATATGGTTCTTACAAATTGATCCCATCAAGTTGCATAGTGTGTAGTAAAACCAAGGTCGATCTTAAAAGCAACCATGGACTAAATGTTCTAAGAACAAGCTTGTTCTCCAAAAATAGAAGTCCAACAATATATTTGATAATAAGTTAGTTTTGAACAAAAAATCAACCCCTACACTAGTAAATACACCTTTCATGGCCAACTTGGTTAAATTTGGAGGACCAATATCAGGATAATCTCCACTATTTGAATTAGCATCAATTTTGGGCATAGGATGGATAATCTCCACCATAAGCAATCAATAATTAGAAGTTGTAAGGGCTTCATCATCATTATAATTCTCAACATATGTTGCCTGATACACTGTGCATGCACATACATGTTTGCCTGGAAATCTGGTGAGGTTCCATTGATTAAACCCAAACATCTTATCATTTAATTTAACCATAGTATTTATGTACTCAACTTTCAATTGAAACTTATCATTTCCAGCATATTTCACAACCAAAGACCTGTTTGCATGGTTTTATCCAAATAGTTATTCACTCTAGGTGGCACATGATTTTGACTAGTGGTTGTTGTCTCATATCTCTTCTAAAAAGTTACAATGAGCCTACAAACTATAGATTGGAGCATGAGCAATATTGTTTTCTTCCTATCATCACCCAACCAAGAATCAAATATTTCACAACAATCATGTAATGATTAGTTAAAAAAAAAAAACTATTATGTAATGATTGTTTACAGGTTTATAACACTAATTTACTCTATTATATTTGAATTTGACCTTTGTCTTGCATATGAAAAAGATTTTGCTACAGTTCGGGAAAGACCCTGCAACACACAAAAAAATTATTAATAAACATTTTACAAAATAACATTGAAGTAAAACAATTGAGAACATGTCACATACCTTCTGTTGAATTTCAATCTCAACCACTGCAAATGCAACAGGGAACATGCCTTTATTCCCATCAAGCCTAACAAAAAATAATAGTACCCCTCCAAATGGACCCTTCAAATGGCCGCCATCAATAACAAACCAAGATTTGCACCCTCTTACAAATTCATTTTTCATGGCATCCAAACAAACAAAAATCACTAAAATTTGGGATTCATGCCCACCCTAGGTTCCACTTCAAACTTTACTAAACTCCCTGAATTTGTTTCTATTACTACACATGCCCAAGGAGGTAAAACATTGTAAGACAAAGAGTGTACCCCTTTAGTGGTTTGGAGGATCCTATTCTTGGCATGATACAATTTCATGCGTTACTTTGGTTCAACTCAAATACTTGTCAAGGAATGCTTTCTTCATTGCTTCATAACTAATATTGGGATCTACCAAAGTTAAGCTCTCAAGCTTCTATGCAATCCATGTTGATATTGCCTCAAAGTTCTTTGTTGTTCGAATACAAGCGTATTTACCATAGTATGCCTTGATTTGGTAGGTTATTTTTTTCGAGGTTAGGGATGCATGGATCCTCTAGGTACATCCTTTAGCATCACATTGAGAAGTCACCCTTAACGATTCATTTTTAACCTTATGTAACTCAAATCGTTCTTGAATAGCAAAATCACTTTGGATTTCCCAAAAATGAGTTACATTCAAGAACAATTTCCCCTTTTTCAAACTTCATCTTGTCATCTACTTGCCTCTCAAAAGGTTTCCCCAAAATACCTCTCTCAACATATATTTCATTTATATCATCATTTGAGTGCACTTCATCTATTACATCAGTATTTTCCTCAAAATCACTTAATTTATCACTCTCATCACCATTACATCCATCAACATAATCTTCAATATCATCGTATCGAGCTTTATATGTTTCACTACTAGCATTAACCACATTATAGGTCATATCATCATAACTAACATAGACTTCATGAGTAGCACCAACATGACTAACTCCAATTTTCAACCACTCAAATGATACATTGAAAATTTCTGACCCAACCTCACCATGTTCATCAACAAACTTATTCACAGATTCTTTAACAACTTCAAACATCCATCGATTTGTTTGTCTTACACTAGCACCAACAGGCTAGTCAAGAAGCTCCATAAAGTCGACCAAATTGTCCATATTTCCTGGGGTAGGACCAATATAAGGAAAATTTTTCATCTCATTCATTGGGTCCAAAAATAGAAAAAAAATAAGGGGTCAAACTCATCAACGAACATGGATTTTAGGGTTAAAGTTGTTCATTGTGTGCACAATTCATGGTCAAAATTGTCTACACTAGTATGGGTTAGTATGGTACCAAAACACAATTATACTAAGTCACTGCTCCATACATAAACCCTCAATCAATTTATAAATAATTTGATACAAAAATAAAGATTCCTTAATAAGGTTACAATTACCTATTCACGCAAGTCCAGAGAATACAACTCCTTCACATGTTGACGTTCCTCGCTGCATCGCTCCTTCATGCTTCGATGCTTTGCACGTAACTCCTTTGTTCTTCAACGCTTCACTCAAATGCAAAGAATGTGACCCTTCTTCAATTGCAGAGAACGTGACCCTCATTCAACCAGGAACACTACCCTAATTCAGGTTTCAAACCATAATTGCCCAAACCCCTTGCAACCAGAATTGAGAACCCTAACAAAAATGACCCAAATGCCTTCTTTTGTGATCCATAACCACCATGGTGACAAAGGACGGGAGTGCGGGCAAAAAGCCAAAGGAGCATCTTCCAAAAAGGAAAATGCACGGGAGTCGCCACCAACGTTTATTCGAGGAAAACGTTAGAAAAACCAAAAGAGGTCTACAAATATTGAAAAGAAGGGTTCAGGAGTTGTTTACGCATGGAGAAGGTATTAGCGCCCCATGCACCCATTACAAGGGACGATAACCCTTAATCGAGTGTGCAAAAACGTGACTTCAATATTATTTATTTTCCCTTTCTATGCTTCTTTATTTTTTGGGGTTGACAAGGGTGTTGCCCTTGCTCCTACATATCCTCAGGTACGATGACGAATTCAGACCTACGTAGTTCTTTAAGTCTGAATGTTTGTGTGTTAATTTGATTTTATGTTTATGAAATATTTATTTTAATCGCAAACAAAAAGTCATTTGAGGCATTCGACTTTGAAACGTTGTTTTAAATTTTGAAAAGCGGAGAGAATCATTAAGGTGTTGGACCTTGGAACAATCTCAAGCAATATTTGATAAAACGAAGTTAGTTGTGAGTTGGTTTTACCTTGGTTTTGTTTATTAACTTTCGATCTCTTTAAAGACAACCTTACAACACTAGTGATCGGTTAAGATTGAACTTTACAAAGATAAACGAGATCGTCGATGATAGATGGACAAGATGAGTGTGCCCATAATAACAAGGGGGATCCCAAAGGGTGCATAGATCACATTCAAATCTTAAAAACAAAATTAACCGACGATCACACAAAGAACACCGAACAAGGAACGATGTAGAGATTAATCACAATTGCAATTTGGCAGCGCCTTGGCTTCATTTCCTCTTCTTTCTTCTTCTTCTTCTTCTTCTTCTTCTTCTTCTTCTTTCTCTCTTCTCTCAATTCCCTCAACTTCTGGACCGTGGAACCATTTAAAAGACCCCTAGGATGCCTATTTATAGGCAAAAGGTCACTTTGGGGCAGTTGCAGCTCGCCCTGGCAATCTGAAACTTAGTGCTGAAGCAATGAGCTCGCCCAAGCGAGTTGGTTTCTTCACCATGAAGCTATTTGGTGGCCCAGGTGAGTCAGAGGCTAGTCTGGGTGAGCTATGGTCCAGGAAAACCAAGGAAAAGACCCTTTTGCCCCCCTTTTTTTGGTATTTTTTGCATTCTTGATCAAAATATTGAATGATCATCTGTTTCGCACTATAATTGGCATTCAACACCATAAGTCGACTAGCAAGGATCAAAAGATCAACGAACAATAGTCCCCGGATGAAATTAGGGTATGATAGTTGCCCCTTTTTACTTATCTTTTATTGGAAATAAATGGGAAGCAAAGATAAGGACACTAATTTTGTTCGAGTGACCTTGCTATTTGACCGGGCAACTGGTGAAAAACAAATTAAGTGAAATCGAAAAACAACAGGACATTCAAGTCTTATAAAATGTAACATGGAGGACATTGAAGTCTTGTAGTGTAGAAGAGATTTGAAGAAGTTTTTTTTCAAAGCATAGAAATAGAGGATGTTGAGTCCTAAGAAGCACAAAGACAACGACATTGAGTCCTATAATAGACATAAGACGTTGAAGTCTTATAAAGTGTAAAAGACAGAAGACATTGAAGTCTTGTAAAATGTAAAAGACAAAAGTCATTGAAGTCTTGTAAATGTAAATGAAGACATTGTAGTCCTTGAAAGCGTAAATGACTGAAGACATTGAAGTCTTTGAAACGTAAATGAAGACATTGCAGTCTTTGAAAGTGTAAATGATTGAAGACATTGAAGC
This sequence comes from Glycine max, assembly GCF_000004515.6. Classification (NCBI taxonomy): domain Eukaryota; kingdom Viridiplantae; phylum Streptophyta; class Magnoliopsida; order Fabales; family Fabaceae; genus Glycine; species Glycine max. The sequence goes on from NC_038251.2 coordinate 28,567,864, forward strand.
TTTTGAAATGTAAATGAAGATATTGTAGTCTTTGAAATTGTAAATGACTGAAGACATTGAAGTGTTTGAAATATAAATGAAGGCATTGTAGTCTTTCGAAAGCGTAAATGGCTGAAGACATTGAAGTCTTTTAAATGTAAATGAAGACATTGTAGTCTTTTGAAAGCATAAATGACTGAAGACATTGAAGTCTTTGAAATGTAAATGAAGACATTGTAGCCTTCTAAAAGGGTAAATGACTGAAGACATTGAAGTCTTTCAAATGTAATTGAAGACATAATAGTCTTTTGAAAGTGTAAATGACTGAAGACATTTAAGTCTTTGAAATGTAAATGGCAGAGGACTGAGTCCTATGAAAGCATAAAGATAGAGGACTTTAAGTCCTATGAAAGATAAAGGCGAGGGCTTTGAGTCCTATGAAAGATAAAGGTGAGGACTTTGAGTCCTATGAAAGATAAAAGTGAAGACTTTGCGTGCTATGAAAGAAGCCAATAGGCACTAGTACCAAAGGGCTCAACCTTATGAGAAAGCAAGAGGTTGACTCTTTGAGAGGACCTCTCATCCTAAACTCAAAAGATAGGACATTAGATTTGGGAAATTGGTATATAAAGAGAAATCTATGCACTTATAGCCTAATATGAACATGATTTTTGGGATGCAGATGCATGCAACCTTCATCTTGAAATGCAGTAAATGTAGGCTTTGCAAAAGGTTTTGAATCATGAAAATTGTGTAATGCTCATGACATTCTTTCCTATTTTTTTTTTATTTTGATTTGATTTTTATTTTTGCTTTTTTTGTGGAAAACACAGATTGACTGTCTCTTTTTGAAAGTGTGATAACTCATGAGACCTCATCTTATCTTTTTGCAAATCTCTTCGGGGACTCCCTCGGAGTGTATATTTTGTTTGATTTAGTCACTTGACAATTTTGGAGGACGACAGTGGAGCCGTTTGACATTTAAAAAATCAATTAAAATATTGATTCTAGGGTTCATCCCTTTCTTTTTAAAAGCTTTGATTATTCTGCACAGTATGAAAACATAAGGCTTTGGGATCAATCGTGCACCCCATTGAAGGATGGTAATGGATTGTCACACTTTGGTATGTGACCAAGTGAAACTTTCCCTTTTTAAGATCGTAGAGTGAAGCCAAGGGTCTATCGATCCCTCTAAAACTTGATGACATGGGTTGATTCCAAAAGAATTTATATAACAAAGGCCACCCTTGGATTCAAAAGGAATCCTAAGGAGTCTCCATGAGAGACTAACATCAAATGTACCCTACTATCAGAATTGTATTTGGGCATTTTCCATGAGCTCTTGGTCGAACGAGTTTTCTTCTCAAATGTGCAAGTGCGAAACCTAGAGGATTCTCTTTTTTTCATATATATATATATATATATATATATAATCAACAATCACAAGCGTGTGCGAGTTTTATTCCAGAATCCTAACTTAAAAACAAACCATTTTAAGAGTATCAATACTTGTATAACCAGAATTGGACGTAGTTTTGTGAATGCTTTTGTTCAATTCCTTTTTAGTTTCTAATTTTCCTTTAGGTTTTTGCCCCTTTCTTCTCTGTTCATTGTTCAGTCTGCTATGTAATTCAGGGTGACGAGGTGTGGGACTATGGGGTTTGGATTTCGGATTTGATGGGAGAAATGGGTTTGGATTCACATTTCGAATCTGCTCATGGAGACGTCATCATTGCAATTGTGGAGGGCAGCGCGTGCCCTTTGCGTGCCTCGGCACCTGTGCGCTCCTAGCGTCGGCCTCTAGGCTCTCCATTCGTCCCGTCATGAAACACGGACCAAGGAGTCTGACATGTGTGCAAGTCAACAGGCGAGTAAACCTATAAGGTGCAAGGAGTTTATTGGTGGGATCCCCCTTTGGGTTGCACCACTGGCCGACCCTGATCTTCTGTGAATGGTTTAAGTGAGAGCATACCTATTGGGACTCGAAAGATGGTGAACTATGCCTGAGCGGGACAAAGCCAGATGAAACTCTAGTGGAGGCCTGCAGTGATACTAACGTGCAAATCGTTTGTCTGACTTGGGTATAGGGGCAAAAGACTAATTGAACCGTCTAGTAGCTGGTTCCCTTCGATGTTTCCCTTCGAATAGTTGGAGCCCACGGGCGAGTTCTATCGGGTAAAGCCAATGATTAGAGGCATCGGGGGCACAACGCCCTTGACCTATTCTCAAAATTTAAATAGGTAGGACGGCATAGCTGCTCTGTTAAGCCACGCCATTGAATCAAGAGCTCTAAGTGGGCCATTTTTGGTAAGCAGAATTCGCGATGCGGAATGAACCAAAAGCTGGGTTGCGGCGCCCAAGTGTGCACTAACCTAGAACCCACAAAGGGTGTTGGTCGATTAAGACAGTAGGACAGTGGTCATGGAAGTTGAAATCCACTAAGGAATGTGTAACAACTCACTTGTCGAATCAACTAGCCACAAAAATGGATGGCGCTAAAGCGTGCGACCTATACCCGACTGTCGGGGCAAGGACCAAGCCCCAATGAGTAGGAAGGTGCGGTGGTCACTGCAAAGCCCAAGGTGTAAGCTCAGGCGGAGTGCCCGTCAATGCAAATCTTGGTGTTAGTAGAAAATATTCAAATGAGAACTTTGAAGGCTGCAAAGGGGAAAGGTTCCATGTGAGCGACACTTGCATATGGGTTAGTCGATCCTAAGGAATAGGGGAAGCCCGTTTGATAGCGCTCTGTGCATGTACTCCGAAAGGGTATTAGGTTAAAATTCCTGAATCGGGATATGGCGGCTAATGGCAATGTTAGGGAATCCAAAGACGTTGACAGGGGCCCTGGAAAGAGTTATCTTTTCTATTTAACAGCCTGCCCACCCTAGAAATGACTCAACCAGAGGTAGGGTCCAATGGCTGGAAGAGCACTGCACATTGCATGGTGTCCGGTGTGCCCCCGATAGCCCTTGAAAATCCGGAGGACTGAGTGCCTCCCATGCCCGGTCGTACTCATAAGGACATCAGGTCTCCAAGGTGAATAACCTCTGGTCAATGGAAAAATGTAGGCAAGGGAAGTCAGAAAAATGGTTCCACAACCTCGAGAAAAGGATTGGCTCTGAAGGCTAGGCACGAGGGTCCCAGTCATGAACCCGTCGGCTATCAGTGGACTACTTGAGCTACTTCCGCGGTGAGAGTGGGTTGTCGCGTCTCGTTCGGGGGATGAATTGGGAACGGGCCCTTCGGGGCCTCTTCCTCGGGCATCAAACAGTCAACTCAAAATTGGTACAAACAAGGGGAATTCAATTGTTTAATTAAAACAAAGCATTGCGATGGTCCCTACAGATGTTGACGCAATGTGATTTATGCCCAGTGCTCTGAATGTCAAAGTGAAGAAATACAACCAAGCGCGGGTAAATGGCAGGAGTAACTATGACTCTCTTAAGGCAGCCAAATGCCTCGTCATCTAATTAATGACACGCATTGTAATGACCCACCTCGTCGCTACGATATCACCACTCTAAACCGCAATAATTTCAATTGTTAAATGAAAACTCTGTTAATTTTTTTATGAAAAATGAAAGTAATTTTTTTTCTCGATATACATTCACAAAACAACGCACCATTACTTAAGTGAATACATATATATATATATATATATATATATATATATATATATATATATATATATATATATATATAGGTATTGTAACTCAGTATACATCATTCACATAATGGAAAGTAAATTTGTTCATACATATAAATTTATAATTTACATCCTCAATTCACAAAAAGAATTATGGAACCAGCTATGGAGGAGTTGATTAACAAAACACAACTCTTTCCCAAAATCATCACAACGTCATCACGTCGGCTCGGCGGCTCCACAAAAGAATCTCATTTCTCGTACTCTATTGTTGTCATTCTGCTCCCACAAACAAAGGTTCACGATTATCACAGGTAATAACCACATGGTACAAAAATTGCGAAGGGTGAGTTTATTATAAAAGATATCAATACAAAAATCAAATAACCACAATTAGTAAGAAAACATTAACAAATATCATAAGCTTACACAAACATTCATTAGTCCAACACACGCTCAATGAATAGTCATCATCGGTCCATAGTTCCAATCAATCATGCTCAGTATGATGCATGCACCTGACCTCAACTCTCAAATGCAACGTGGTACCATCCCAAGGAAATAACCTAAGTGTGTCCACACAACACTCTCACTTAGGAAAATTAGATAGCAAGTGTCGAGATCACCCTGTCATTCACAGGTAACTCCCCCCCCCCAATGGTGATTAGCCTGTGTCTCAAGGGAGTTCCAAACCGAGTGACATGCCCCCAAGTACAAGCATTCCTCTTGATGAGAAACTACAAGTACTTACTGACAATGTTTATACTATTTCCATGTCATATGAAGTATGAAACATGGGCACCATCAATGCACTGACCATGGATAATTAAAGATTCTACGCCATCCCCCTCTAGAGATGCTTAAAACTCTTTAACCACTTTATTTCCCCCACCAGGGATATCCAACAAGGTCACTGCACCCCCATGTACATGCACAACATACATCATCACAATGACATTTTCAACATCATCAGCATCTCATCTCAATATCATTATCTACATCAGCATTGCCTCATCTCATTTCAATGACATTATCAACAACAACAACATCATATCATATTAGCATAATCATCAATAACAACATTAACTCATATCAACATAATCATCAATGGCAACAGCATCCCACATCAATTAATATCCTCAATAGTAGTATCATTAGTAAGTTGCATACCACATATACATACATGAATAGTTCATGCCTGGGATTCACACTCCGCAGGTCTTCAGACCATACAAGTCTAATAGAAACAATAATGTTATTCATCAATGATAGATATATCGCATCCCATTAGTCAAAAATATTGTTTTCTTGAAAACCAGCATGCAACAGGGACATGCATACATCCCCATAGTTAGGCTCCCTGACCCCCAATTATGATATTAAAAACTGTAAATGATAATAAACTCCCCTCACCTGTCACGAGCTCTTCGACAATTCCTCTTTGCATCACTTAGAGGTCTCTCTCGTTCACGCTCGTCAATCCAATCGCAAGGTTCTATATACAAATTGAAAGAAATTTAGTATAGATTTAAAAAACAAGGTTAGTAACAATATTTGGGGTTAAATACCCTTGTCAAAACATAAAAGGCTGAGGGGTGTTTTGGATTCTACTAAAAGAAGACATCATTTTAAAATTCTGATCACGCCAATGTGACTGAGGTTTAGTGAAGGTCATGAAAATAACATCAATGTTATAAAAAGATAACTTTTACAAGCAATAAGAGTTGAAGGATAGAGAAAAAGATGCATGCATAATTTATATTGGTTCAATTTCTAAGAAATCTACGTCCACTTGATCCATAGTAACCCATTAGAATCTTTCCACTATAATCTTTGAGTTACAACCAAACTCACCAGCAAATGCACACTACAAATGCCTATACTCTTGAGAACCTATCAAGAACTAAACCTACATGTAGAAAACACACTAGTGCAGACCATTGTAAAACCTACTCAATGAAAACGAAAAATCGGAAACACAAATTAAGGAAAGATTTCAATATTGTTTTCTTGAAAACCAGCATGCAACAGGGACATGCATACATCCCCATAGTTAGGCTCCCTGACCCCCAATTATGATATTAAAAACTGTAAATGATAATAAACTCCCCTCACCTGTCACGAGCTCTTCGACAATTCCTCTTTGCATCACTTAGAGGTCTCTCTCGTTCACGCTCGTCAATCCAATCGCAAGGTTCTATATACCAAATTGAAAGAAATTTAGTATAGATTTAAAAAACAAGGTTAGTAACAATATTTGGGGTTAAATACCCTTGTCAAAACATAAAAGGCTGAGGGGTGTTTTGGATTCTACTAAAAGAAGACATCATTTTAAAATTCTGATCACGCCAATGTGACTGAGGTTTAGTGAAGGTCATGAAAATAACATCAATGTTATAAAAAGATAACTTTTACAAGCAATAAGAGTTGAAGGGATAGAGAAAAAGATGCATGCATAATTTATATTGGTTCAATTTCTAAGAAATCTACGTCCACTTGATCCATAGTAACCCATTAGAATCTTTCCACTATAATCTTTGAGTTACAACCAAACTCACCAGCAAATGCACACTACAAATGCCTATACTCTTGAGAACCTATCAAGAACTAAACCTACATGTAGAAAACACACTAGTGCAGACCATTGTAAAACCTACTCAATGAAAACGAAAAATCGGAAACACAAATTAAGGAAAGATTTCACCTGATATGTGAAAATTTGAAAACATTTTCTTTGTAGTATCAACTTCCCTTCACGATGCTTTGCAAAGATCCATTGCACCCAATGTAAAATGATGTTTCCAAATAAGGATCAAAGTGGTGATGACACTCAGAGGTTCTAAAGTTCTCTCAATGAAAATATAAGAGAAAAGTGTCACACTCGAAGTCCTTTGGAAAACTCATTTTTATAGCTTTAGAACAAATATAGTTGATTGTCCTGTAGAGATAATCGACTAAATTGTTCTTTGCTTCACCTAGGTTTCCTAATGAATAGATAGTAGATTATATAACCATATAGTGAATTGTTTGGGAAAGCAGAAACTCATGAAACTTAATATAGTCGATCAGATACTAAGGCTAGTCGACTAAATGTGAATCAATCTCAATTCCAAAAGAACATAGGATCGATCTAGTCTACTATATCAGCATATTGTTGATTATATAGATGCAGAGTTGAAACTTCATGATTTTAAAAACTAAGTTACGATAATTTCAACTATTCAAGGCTAACAACCATGAATCAATGCAATGCCAATCATTTTGAACATGTTGAATTACATCTCCTAGTCTAGGATTCATGTATGCATGATATCACACACAATTAAGCATTAAAGCAATACCAATCATCATAATCAACTAGTGTTTATAAATTTTACAACTCATCATCAACAAAAAACTAAGAATCACAAAGTCTTCATAAATCTTTCATGTTTACATATGGGAACTCGGTTTATCTTGTATGTACCTTGGTTCTATTTTGTGAGGCACATGAGAACTAAGAGTATTATCTTAAACTTGTATATGTTATACATGTTTAAGTTTTAGTTTCATGTAGTTAAATCTTATACACTTATGTTCTAAGTTTACAAGATTTAGTAATATAAAAAGGAAAAATGTAACATTTTTTAGGGTGTTATAGGTATGTTATTCCCTGTCTCCATCCCCACTCAATAAAATTAAATAAAAAATAATAATTAAAAGATATGTTAATCTTACCCAAATTTGTAATTATTTAACCCCAAAAATTGTATAAGTGATGATTGTGAATTGGTATGAAAACAAGATACGGCGAGGATGAGTATGTTGTTTTTCATCTCTGTCCTCATCTGTAACCTCTATCATCCTCATCCCCAATCTGGGTTGGGTATATTTGCCCTATCCCCATTTGTTTCTACTAAAACTAGCTACTACTTAAAAAAAATTGTAGATATTTTTTTGTGTATTTTTTTAATTTAAAACTAATTTTATAGGTCACTAAATTGAATAAGCAATAAAAATGCAATGATTCATAACATAAACTTAACCTATTGCAATAAAAAGTCATGTTTGAAAAAATGATTAAATATATTTCAAAAATGCAAAAATAGTAGGAGCATTCAAATAGAGAAAATATATTTGATTATAGTCAAATAATAATTATTTTTTATTTTATTTAAAATATTTATATAATGGTATGATAAATTGATGTTTCAAAGCTTAAAAATGATTTAACTTATTTTAAATTCATTTTTTCTTGTAATTTTCAAATATGAAATAAAACAAGCATTCAATTATTTTGTAATTATACTCTATAACATATTAATTTGATAATATTAGTTTATTAAATAAAAATAATTTAATTTACAAAATTATTTAATAAGTAACTTAAAACAATTTTTATCAAAAATATACTTGATAAAATAAATATAATATAAATTTTATATATTATTATAAATAATTAATATTATTATATAAATATTAATCAATAAATTTTTTCTTTATAAAATTAATAAACATGGAGTCAAAATAATATTTTATAATACTAATATTAACCAATTAAATTTAAATATTTTTTTAGTGCAAAAGAATTGAGCAGAATAATATGAATATTATTCAAGAAAAATATTTATTTAGTAAAAATGATTTTGTAGGATTTTAAAGTAAAAATAAATTTAGTTAATTAAATTATAATTAATTTGAATAAGTAATTATGTAAATTTTAAAGTGAAAATAAATTTTATTAATTAATTCATAATATTTAAAATGGAGAAAAAACTACAAGAAAAAGAGAAATTTTGGAGAGAGTAAGTAATTATGTTGTAATAAAATAAATTTGTGTGTCGAAAAACAATAAATAAATTATTATTAAGCTAAAAAAATAACGTAAACAGAACAAAAGAAAAGAATATAAAATTAAGAAAGAAAACAAATAAAAACAAAAATAAGAAGGAAAAACATTAAAAAAAGAAAAAAAATAAATTAACATAAAAAACGAAATAAAAAGAAAAAGAAAAAAAAAAAAAAACTAATCGGTGGTCATATAACATATGTGTGCATCTCTTGACTTAGGGGCTTGTATATAACGAGAAGGATCTATCTCTTGTTTAATCGGTGGTCACGGTCAAGCTATTATATATCCTCCGAGTTAGAGGTAATTGCCAATTTGTCAATTGTCATTATTGATGGTTTTGTGTGCTGTTCCTATACGTTGTTGGAATGGTCCAAAATCCAAATAATCATGAATCAACAAAAAACTGTCCCGTAAGTAAGCGTGGGTGTACTAGGTGGAAACGTGGCATTGCATGCTTAATAGCCATTTTTCTTGGTGACTGGTGTAGCAGCTTGTGTAATGCATGGAAATACGTTAACAATATCGATATAGATAAATATTAATAACGTACATATTTTTAAATTTAAATTATACTATAAATTTATTTTATATCTTATTCAATAATGTCTATTAAATTTTAAATGTTATCATGGACAATAAATAAAAATTAGTGATTTAAATTAATAATAAAAATAAATACTTCAGGATATATATATATATATATATATATATATATATATATATATATATATATATATATATATATTAAAGGGTTTTATTAATCAGTATCTTTTATGTATTGATTAAAAAACTAAAAAAATATTTATTGTGAAAATGATAAATGAGATAAAAAAACTTTATATATAATATTCAATCATTGTATGAAATTATGTTCATATTTTTAAATTTAAATCACATTACAAAGTTATACGGTATCTTATAATATGAAATGTTTATTTAATTTTAAATTCAATTCTCAAATAACCAAAATAAGTTATTTAACTTAATAACTAAAATGAACAATACCGTGCACCATAAATATTTTAAATTATAAATATTATACTAAAAAATTATATTTATCTTTTGTGGTATATAAATAATATAAATATACTAAAAATGGATTTTCAAAACTGGTTGAAATGCTTTCTTTTGTGATATGCATATTTATCTTAATACATTGACACTTCTAAATTCGGATTAAATATATCTATTTTGCAATTAAATGTTTATTTTATTTTTTAATTTAAATGATGTATTGACAATAGTATAAACTCGTGTTGGCAAGAGGAAATTTTTTAGCGGAATGGGAAGAGGAAAGATAAAAATTACAAAACAACACTTACTATTAAAATATCACTAATTTTTTTTCATTCGATACACGGAATATCTATAGAGTTTGAGTGTGTTTATTTGGACTTTATTTTTTTATTTAATTGTAAAAATGAGCGTTGACATCTAAATATATATGACATTTTTTACTTGATTTTTTTATATCAATCTAATGCTATAATTTTATTTTAAATATATTTCTTTTTATTTAATGGAAATGGATAATAAGACAATATTATATACAAAACCGTAACAAAATTAATACAATGAGTGTAATATTTAAATTGTGACAAAAACACATAATAAGATTGAACGATTTATTTAAGTTATGTCATTCACTCAATGTGATTACCCAAGTGTTAAAATAGGCAAAATAATTATTAAAGAGTGTGTCAAAATTTTATTTGAATTTTTTTTATCCAACTAATGACACCAATTTATCTTAAATGTGATTGTCTTTATTTAATGAAAATGAACTATTGAGCTCACTAAGAATATGTTGAAATATGTGAAATCAGCTTAATATCGTATTTAATATGTGCTATTCATCAAACATGATTTGTCCAAATATGAAAATAGGCATACTTAATTGCCAAAGAGTGTGACAAATTTTACTTGAGTTTTTTTTTTCTTTTGTATTCAATTAACATCACTATTTATCTTGAATGTTATTATCTTTATTGACCAAATATGATTTTCTTAAGTGTAAAAATAGGTATAGACAATTGTCAAAGGATAAAACTAAAACTAAAACATAAAAAAATCTCTATAATATAATAGCACGAGATAAACAAAGTGTGAGCATATTTATTTAAATTTTTTTGGTAATCTATATGTGATTTGTCCAATCATAAAATTAGACAAAGACTTCTGGACAACAATGTGATAGATAATATTAATAATATTATTAAATGATTAAATAAAATATTATTTGAATTAATAATTAACAATACTTCCTTGATTTCTATATATAAGAAACAAATATTGAATTCATCGAGACCAATAAAAGTAATTGAATTTATTAATTTCAATTAATATTATCATGAATTTAAATTTTATTTCAAAAATATTCATAGACTTAACTGATTTAAGTAGTTGTTATATATAATGATATTACTCATAATTCAAGGAATAATTATTTCAATTAATGAATAAGTGATAAAAAAGATAAATTTAAACATAATTATATTAAAGTTGTATATATTAAATTTAAATATAATATATAAGAGTCTCTAAACACAAAAATAACCTATGATTACAAAAATTAACTAATCATCCCAATGGATTTGCCATAGGAAAAAATCTTCAATAATTTATTTCAATGATAAGAAAATAGAAAAAATAATTAAAATGAATATTATATATATATATATATATAAAACTTTTTGGCAAGTTATGTTTATATTTTTTTTTTCATTTTTTCTATTTTTGTAAAATAAAATATTCATTAAATGTTTTAAGTAGAGTAAAAGACAGCCAAAAAAATATATTTAAACTAAAATTATTATAATAAAATTATATAGTTTCACCAAAATAATTTAGATATTAATGCATTTCAAGTAAATTATTCATCTCTATGAATTAAGTGATTTTATTTATTTATTTTTATATATAAAAAATACTCATCCATCCCTATCCTTATGTCTTACATTTCAAGGATACTCGTTTTTCCAAATTTATTATATATATGTATTTTTTTTTAAAAAAAAGCTAGATTTTTCTTAAGCTCTGTAACACGACGAACACTAGTTAAGGTTCTAAAAATCTCATCATGCATCCTGGTTTGTATAAAACCTATATCTATTGACTTGCAAGGAGCATCATTACCCATTAGAACATTATCACCAAACTTCTTTTCATGTTATGAACCAACTTTTGTGTGGGCACATATATATGATAAGAATAACTTGAATCTGTTGGTAAATATTTGTGTTTTAATTTAAAATTTATAAATATATATTAATTCTATTTTATAAAATAATATTTATTTTAGATTCTCTTAAGATTTTGTTTTAATGAGTCAAACTAGTTTGTTATATTTGTTGTGGCAACTGTAGGTTGGTTTTCCAACGGTCATATTTCTAACGGTCATATTTTGTTGTTGCAAAATGCCTATATATATCTCTTTCCTCTTTTCTAGAAATGACAGACTGAGAGCTCTGGTTTCTTTATGCCAAAAATTTATCTCTTTCTTTTCCTATACAAAACTTAATTTTTGTGAGAGCAAGAGCATTGGTGTTCATAAGGTTCGGGGATCCTTTCGCTGCACACGATCGGAACCAATGGGTTGTCGTATCTTGGGAGAGGAGCGCAATCATAATTTCTTACCCGTGCAGTGGGGGCGTTTTCTCTCTAAGACTGTTAGAAAATAAAATAAAAATGAAGGAAAATAAATACAAAGAAGATGCACAGTCTTGAATTAAATAACAAAATAACAGTAGCAAAATAAATTTAATTGACAACACATGAATAATGCATTATATCATACAATGAGCACAAAGGAAAAATTAAATCAAGGGAAAGAATTAAATAGCCTGGGTTGAAGCGCGTAAACGCTATCCTTAGAGAGAAAACGCCCCACTGCACGGGTAAGAAATTCTGATTGCGCTCCTCTCCCAAGATACGGCAACCCATTGGTTCCGATCGTGTGCAGCGAAAGGATCCCCGAACCTTATGAACACCAATGCTCTTGCTCTCACAAAAATTAAGTTTTGTATAGAAAAGAAAGAGATAAATTTTTGGCAGAAAGAAACCAGAGCTCTCAGTCTGTCATTTCTAGAAAAGAGGAAAGAGATATATATAGGCATTTTTGCAACAACAAAATATGACCGTTAGAAATATGACCGTTGGAAAACCAACCTACAGTTGCCACAACAAATATAACAAACTAGTTTGACTCATTAAAACAAAATCTTAAGAGAATCTAAAATAAATATTATTTTATAAAATAGAATTAATATATATTTATAAATTTTAAATTAAAACACAAATATTTACCAACATTCCCCACATAATTTAAAATTTTAAAATATATTTTCTAAAGATAATTTGTATAAAAACATAAGAGTAAGAGCATGTGATATTGTATTTCGGTATAAGGAACCTTCCGGGTTTGAGCCTTATACCTAGTGTTTATGAACTTCCATCCGAGAAAAATGTAGTGACTTGATTGTCTTGAACTACATATTCTTTAACCGGACTTTAGTACACAACCCCTACAATATTGGCGTTCAATTAGGTTCTAATCAGTGGTAGCGCGTTACACGGCCTTGCGCTTGTATCTTGTTTCGTGAGTGTCCTTTAGAGATTAGCCCAAATCTCACAGTGGCGGCCCCACCACCACACTCACTAGGTGAATCCTCAAAGAGTGGGTTGTGACCCCCACCCCTACAATAATTGTCTTCGGATTCATTAAGAGGTATTTTTTTTCCCACCAAAAATACACATATATAAATACCTCAACCTTAATATTGCCACAATTTATAATACACCTCGTCATAGGAATGAGAAACGGAACAGCTCCGTCAAATTTCATTTTGGTGTACTTTAGTCAACAAACAATTTCGTTGTTACCCGTTGAACTCCATTCATGGGATCACCAATCACACGGAGACGGGTGTCCATTGTTGTAACTAAATAATGGACTTTAATCTCATTCCCCTTGACGACTCAAATACTTGTTGACACATCAACCCTTTTGTAAGCAGATCCGCAATATTATTTTTTGACCTGACAAAGTCAAGAGAAATGACATAATGAGAAATCAAATTTCTTATAGACTTATGTCTCACTCTTAAGTGTCTTCTTTTTTTCATTAAAATTTTGCTTGTCACTTTAGATATAGCAATTTGACTATCACAATGCATTGGAATTGGAGGTATACGCTTATTTAACAATGACAAATCACATAATACATTTTTAAGAAATTCAGCATCACTAGTAGCAGTATTTAAAGCAATAATTTTTGCTTTCATATGAAATAATAATTTGTCTAATAGATTTTCATGATAATACATAACCAGCTAAAGCAAAAACATAACCACTTGTCAATTTTATTTCATCAAAATCAGAACTTCAAGTTTGTATCACTAAATCTCTCAATTACTTTCCAATCTACCTACTGCATATGCAATATCAGACAAGCCTAGAGAAGTTTGTCAAATTCAATAAAGAACCAATACTTTGATAATATTTATGTGAAGAAATTCCTTTACTCAATTTTTTTTAACTTGATGGATGAGTCATAAGGAGTAAAAGCATGTTTCGCATCAAAATAATTAAACTTTTCCAATAGCTTTTCAACATACTAAGATTGGGTAAAAGTCATGTCATCATTTTTCTTTATAAGCTTAATACCCAAAATCACATCTACACAACCAAGGTCTTTCATATCAAAATTTCTAAACAAGAAAGACTTCACATCATTTATGAAATGCATATTACTACCAAATATCAATATGTTACCGAGATACAAACATAAAATGACACATCCATTATCATCAAATTATTTCACATACACACATTTATCACTATCATTAATTTGAAAATCATACAAAAGAATAACTTAATCAAACTTTTGTGTCAATGCTTTGGAGCTTGTTTCAAACCATACAAAGATTTAACAATTTATTTTTCAAGAAAAAATATTTTCAAAGAAAGTCACATCTCTAGACTCCATAATAGTACCATTAGAAATTTCAGATACTTCTGAATTAATAACTAAGAATCTATAAGTAGTATTATGTAAAAAATATTCAAAAAAATATAATTAATATTTTTTTTTTCAATTTTCCTTTTCTTATTAATAGGGATATTAACCTTTACTAGACACCCCCACACTTTAAGATATTTCAAATTTGGTTCTCTTTTTCTCCATAGCTCATAAAGATTATTTTTTTTTTGTTTATAAGGTACTCTTTTAAGAATATGACATGCAAAATATAAAGTTTCACCAAAGTATTTATTTTATTATTTTTGTGTGTTATATTTTCACAGGCTTATCTTTTATAAATGAGTTATAAATAAAGAGACAATCAGTCAACATGTAACAAAAAAATACTTGCAGTATTAATAATAACGTTAAACAATAAAAATTAAAAACCAAACAACAAATGTCCTGATTTTAAAGACTTGTGTTCACAGGATCATTTGACCAAGTAAAAGATAGTTTTCTAATCATATAAGAATGAAATTAGAAGTATGCTTTTAGTTTTTCACATAAACTAATTCTAAAAGCATTTTCTCTTCAAAACCATCATTAATAAAGAAAATATATTTTAAATTTCAAATTATAAGAAAATATTTTTCAACAATCTCTCACTAATGTAAAATTTAAGAAAATGAAATAATATAATAAAACATTTTTAATAAAGCATAATACATTGTGTCTTTATCCACTAATTTTTCAGACTTACTAAAAGGGGAGTCAATCATATTCATGACAGATATTTTAATAAAATATAATGCTACTGCAGAAAAGACTATGCAAGAAGAAAGTGAAAAATAATTTTTCTCTCTAAGAATAGCGTTTACGCGCTTCAACCCAGGCTATTTAATTCTTTCCCTTGATTTAATTTTTCCTTTGTGCTCATTGTATGATATAATGCATTATTCATGTATTGTCAATTAAATTTATTTTGCTACTGTTATTTTGTTATTTAATTCAAGACTGTGCATCTTCTTTATATTTATTTTCCTTCATTTTTGTTTTATTTTCCAACAGAATCCAATACCCATTGTTCAAAATGTTGTTCTAGTTGTTCACCAACAGACATAACCAAATCGTTTTTAGAAGAGGGGTCATTCTGAACAATGGCGTAAGCAAAATCATTCTTTGCTTTCTTAGGACAATCTTTCTTCCAATGACTAGGTTCTTTGTGGTAATTACATATGTCCTTTGTCTTTCTTCTTCTCCTACACTTTAGCAGAATAAGCCACCGATAATCCGAATGCATAGACTTCATCACCATTCCCAGATTCTTTCATTCAAAATTCTCTAGAATAGAGATTGAACTTGACTTCTTCAAGTGTAATGGAATCCATGCTAACCCTAAGAGAGCTCACAAAATTCTCATAGGAATGAGGAAGAGAGGCTAACAGAATCATTGTCAGATCTTCATCTCCTATCTTGACATCAATGTCACGGACCTCCATCAGAACGGAGTTTTACTCATCAAGATGTTCTTTTAGTGTGAATCTTCTCTCATTCGAAGACCAAACAAATGTCATTTCAGAATCAACATTTTAAAGTGTTAGTGTTTAATATTTCCCCCTCATTTCCAAAATTTTAAAATAGGATAGTAATTTATTTTGACACACTTTTTACACTTTCAAAAACTATGTCAAAAATTTTGTTATTTCCTAAACTAAATTACCCCTCCTTTACACTTTCAAGTAGCGAAGTGGCCATTTATCCTATTTATTATAAAGATTTTCTTGTTCAGCACATATTATTTGTAGAAGAAAATTCTACTTAAGTCGAATTAGACCACTCGGGCTGACAAATTTCTCTAAGTATTGTATTTAACATAATTGTATATTTATATCTTAAATTCAAGATTATTGTTTAAACTAGAATAATCACACATTAATTGATTAACATACTAAGTCTCATGTAATCTAATATGATTATATTAATCAACAAAAGAATACTATAATAAAATAATAATTTATTAATAATAATATATTACATTATAAATCAAAACTTGCAATTAATTTAATTTTTAAATGGTATTCCTAATAAATATTTATTATAAATATGAAATAACTACTAAAACATATAACTAGAGAAAACTAATGATGGAATAATTTATTCAAATGTATATTTGTTGGGTAATCAACACTCCCTCAAATAAAATTACTCACACTCAAAGAATCGTGAGAACACACATAAAGATTACACCATAGGAAAAATAATAACAAACATAAGAATTTGACGTGATTTAACATCTCTTGTCTACGTCCACGGAATCGCCTCAAAAATATTTTCAGTATCACAAGAATGATTACAACATTGTAACTCACCCCAAATAGTGATGCAATCCTACCCCGTAAGGGCATTGGATAGAAGACTCCAAGAAGATTGAGCCAGAGATGCAAGAGAAGGCCTTAGGATTCTCATGAGCCTTAGGGTAGATTTCGGACCCATGGGCTAAGTATGAGCCCGCTTATCTTTGTACATATTAGATTAAGGTTTCATTATTTTTGGGCCTTGTATTTAGGGCTCCATAATATAGGTAAGGTACCCTAGAAATGTAGGAATTTTCAGCCCTTGTATTTTAGGGCACCTAAACTAGTTTTTGTATTAGGGGTAGTTTTGTAATTTCACATGCATTAAGTGAATATTTGATGTGTGTGGTTGGAAATAAATTTAATTGAATTAGGAGAAGCCCAATCCAATTAAATTTTAGAGGGGGTGGTGAGTATTTGCTTGCTACACCTTATTGCCACATCATATAGTCACACTTTGTGCATGTCCTTCATGCTTTACATGCCTCATGACACCTAAGCACACTTAGTGGAGAATCTTGGACTTGATCTTGGATTAGTGGGCTGAACCATATCTAAAATTCACTAATCATAATTAGTGAAATTTTGGATCCAAAATTTGGCTCCACAAATTCAATTTCAAATTCAAGTGAAATTTGAATAGAAACAAACTCTATTTATTTATTTTTATTATTTTATAAAAACAAACTCTATTTTATTTCTTATCAAATGAATAAATAAAATACTTTTTTTATTTTCTCTCAAATTATGATTTTAATTGATAAAGTTATTTCTCCTTATATATTTAATTATAAAAACCTTATCATTTTTCTAAAAAACTATTTATTTATAAATACAATCCTTTTTAAATTAGAGTACGAAAAATGGGATGTTACAATGCTAGGTGCACCAGCATTATTGCTTGTGCACCCAACAATTGTTTTTAATTCCCTACATGCCCCTGGTGTCTTCTTCCTTTTGAAGTTGGTTGCAGTGTTATTTTTTCTCTTATGCCTCCATTGTTTTTTTCTTCACTTTCTCCCTCTGTTGTTGGTTCGTGTTGGTTTTTCATTGTTGAGAGAGTTGCTGCTTGGGTCGAGGAGAAAGTGTTATGGGTCGGTGGTGATTGTTGTGGTGGTTGTTTCATCGTTGGCGGCATTTAAGGTACACCATTTTGCTGGGTGTGCGTGAGTTGATCCGTATGTGTAAGTTATAAGTACATATCAAGTTGATCCGTAAGATCTATACGGATCAAGTTGATCCGTAAGTTAAAATTACACATACATATCAAGTTTATCCGTAAGAAACATACGGATCAAGTTGATCCGTATGACTCATACGGATTAACTTGATTTGTATGACTTATACAGATCAACTATGACTCATACAAATCAAGTTGATCCGTATGAATCATATGGATCAACCATGACTCATACGGATCAAATATGACACATACGGATCAACTTGATCCATATGAGTCATTCATATCAACTTGAGTGAAGGGCATTTTCGCCCATTCACTTAAAATGTTGGGTGCACCAGCAATAATTGTAACACCCTGAAATATTATAAGTTATAAATCGATGTTTAATTGTATGTATTGTGTTGTTTGACTATATGATAGACTTGAATGAGTTAAAGTATGCCTTGAACTAGTCATGTGTGAATTTATTGATATGGATGTTGAATTATATGGAGTTTTGTTGAGCTAAGTTGAAAGTATGAGATATTAGATTTTACCAAAACCTAGTTTAGTGAAATCGCGATACCAGATTTGTTAATCGTTGGATCATCTTCAAATTTTGTCTGGATATACCAAAGATAAGTTTCTACAGTCTGACCATTGGGATCTTGAAAACAATAACTTTTGGTCTCCCGCTAAGCGAGAATGGCGCGCTAAGCGCAATTCCAACCGAGGGGAATTGCACTAAGCGACCCAAAGCTATGCTAAGCCCAATTCCAATTGAGGGGAATTGCACTGAGCGGCCCAAAGGTGCGCTAAGCGAGCCCTAGTGTAGAGGGGGCAGCGCTAAGCCTAAATTCTTGCGCTAAGCGCAAGAAGTGGACTTCGGCTTAGCGCGACAGGCCCGCTAAGCGAAAGTTGCAGGTTATAAATACGTCCTTAGCATGAAAAACACGATTTTCATTCTCCTCTTCTCCCAAAAACATCTCCCAAACCCTAAAACCTTATTTTCCACCACCCAAGACCACCGGTGACCGCTGTGAGCTGTCGTTGCTTGCCGTTGGACCCCCACACCAAGAGGAACACTTTAATCAGAGCGGAATCCTCATAATCCTCCTCGAAGATTCAATGGAGAAAATCCCTTAATCCTCCATTTCAAAGTTTCTCTGAGGTAACCTTGACTTCTAAGCCTTCTCCTAACTAGTTTGAGTTTCTCTTAGTGTCTCTTATGTGTTGGGTACTGTAATAGGGTGTTTTTACACTTCATTTGAAAATGCCTAGAGAATGAGACATTGTAAAAGTTATCTTTTTATAACCTTGAGGTTATTTTTGCGGCATTCAATGAACCCCAGTCACATTGGCGTGATCATAATTTCAAAATGATGTTTTCATTTGTAGAATCCGAAACACCCCTCAGCCCTTTATGTTTTGACACGGGTATTTGACCCCGAATGTTACCTTTGACCTTGTTTTTGAAATCCATTCTAAATTCCTTTCGTTTTGGCGTAATAGACACTTGCGTTGGATCGACAAGCGCGCACGAGAGAGACCTCTAAGTGACGCAAAGAGGAACTGATGAAGAGCTCACGATAGGTGAGGGGAGTTATTATAAAATTTACCATTTTGACACCATAGTTAGGGTCAGGGAACCTAGCTATGAGAATATCTGCCTGTCCCTATTGCATGTTGATTTTCTTTCAAGAAAAACTATTTTTTTAACGAATGGGATGCGATATATCCATTGTTGATGAATAACATTATTGTTTATTAAACTTGTGTTGTTTGAAAACCTGGGGAGTGTGAGCCTCAGGCATGGAAAATATATTTACATGTAGAATGCGACTCATTGTTGATGTTGCTATTGGTGAATTTAATTGATATGTGGTGATGTTGATATTTATGATGATATTGGTTTGAGATGACATTGTTAATGGTGATCATGTCAACATGAATTGATGTTATTATTGATGGTTATGTCAATATGGAATGAGGTTGTTGTGATTATTGGTGATGTCATTGAAATGGAATGTTGATGATGTTGGAAATGCGTTGACAAGTGCATGTTGTGTATGTTCGTGGAGGGCGGAGTGCACTGACCTTGTCGGATGGCCCATTCGTGGGGGACAAGCGTGGTTAAAGAATCTAAGCATTCGCTACGGGAATGCTTAGGCACTTTATTTGGGCCATGGTCTTTGGCACTTGCTTTTGGCCACGTTCATACGTTGTATGTAGGGAATGTTCATGGAGGGGGTGCCCATGTTTCATACCTCATATGACATGGGAAATAGTATAAACTATGGTAATATGTACTTTGTACTAGGGGGTGTGTCACCTGGTAGGGAACTCCTTGTGGCCCCAGGTTGATCACCTAGGGGTGGGGGGGAGTTACGGTGCACGACTAGGTGGCCTCGACAAATACTGCATGGTTTCCTAAGTGAGGTGTCGTGTGGACATGCTTAGGGCTATTTCCTTGGTATTGGATACGATACGTACCGCATTGCATCTGAGAGTTGAAGTCAGGTGCATGCATCATTCTGAGCAGTCTTGATTGGATCCATGGATGAATGATGTGTCTGATGAGTAATTGTTGAATGTGGACAATGAACAATTGTTGGATGTGAGTGTTGAATAATGAATGTTGTGTAAGCTCATGATGTTTGCTTATGTTTTCTTGCTAATCGTGATTATTTAAATTTAACAATAGTCCTTTTTATAATGAACCCACCCTTGCAATTTTGTATCGTGTGGTTGATACCTGTGATGATCGCGAACCTTGTTCGTGGGAGCAGAATGACAGCAGTAGGGGTGCAGGGATGAGATTCTGTTGAGGAGCCGCCAAACCGACATGATGACGTTGGGATTATTTTGGGGAGAGAGTTGTGTTTTGTTAATCAACTCCTCCATAGTGCTTCATGATTCTTTTGTTGGATAAGGATGTAAATTCACAGATTTAAATTATATGTTCGACCTGATTTAATCTTCAAATATGTGTGTGATGTGTACTGAACTATGATATTAATATTCATGTATTCGGTTAAACACTGGTGCGCGTTTGGGGACATATATATATATATGTCCCCAAACGCGCACCAATGTTTAACCGAATATTGTGAAATTCAAATTTACTACGATTTTTATAAGCAAAATAATGGAGTTGAAATAAAAGAAAGAAAAAGAATTTAATTTTCCAATTATTAGAGTGATGATATCGTAGCGACGAGGCGGGTCGTTACAATAATGCTGGGTGCACCTAGCATCACCCACTTGTTTGTTGTCTAATCTCTAACGAGAGGCTATCATATGGGCTTTGTTATAAATATCAATCTTTCTTGACTTGTAATGAACTTGTGCTTCATGTCATGTTTTTATTTTTGGGTGTTACTAACTAGTGTTTCTAAAATATTGAATAAAAAATTAAAAAAAAATATTTAGTGTCAATATTATAAGAAAGTGTATAAAAAGTCATCAACAACATTATTTTATGTGTTCTAATAAAAATATTTATATTTTTAATTCTTTAATCAATGTCTTAAGTAGGTGTGTAAATGATTAGAATTGGATTGTATTTTGTCTATTTTTCAACTCAATCCAATTAAATCTGATTAGGTTGAGTTGGATTGGATTTTTTAATTTTTGTTTGCAATTCAACCCAACTTTAATTAGAGTAGTTTGGGTTGATTATCGAGTTGCACCATTAAAAAATTAGTTTTGCAATTACTCTTTGAATAGAAAAAGATAAACCATAAACTTGTGATCAAATTAAGTAACTCATTCATAATGATAAAATATAAAACTCAACCTATTTAACAACTCATAATATTCATACAACATAACATTGTCTTACAACTAAAAAAACACTAAAGACAACAATAATCACTAATCATAAAAATATAGAAGCCTTGAACTATATAATAAAGAAAAGTAAACAAAATTTGGATGAGCTTTGCTTACTTTAGGATTTTTATGTTAATTAGTATTTATTATTTAGTATCCAATCGGTATTTTGTTATATGTGTGCTTGTTGGATACTGATTGGAGTGAATTTTAATTGGATCCAAACCTTCAAACTCATTATCTAATACAATTTTAATTGAGTTCCCTAGCATAAAACCAATCTAACCCAATGATCAATCCAACCCACACAATCTACTTAAATTGGATTTGATTAGATGAGTTTATAGATTGAGTGGGATATGCTTATGCCCCTAAATTTCTAGGGATAATAGTTAATATTTATCTTTATTTTATTATTATCTTTTAGGCACGGGACACTCTTATAAAGAATATGTCGACTTGTTTGACACGTGTTAGACACCTTTTTTTATGTTTTTTGTTTTAATTTAAACACCTCTGACGCGATTTGGGCACTCTCCAACACGTCTTGTTCATGAATATGGACACTTCTGGTCATGTTTCAATTGTTTTCCTGGTCAAATCCTTTTTTAATTTGTAATTTTTTATTTATGAAATTATAAAACTTGACAATTTTATTTTTTTAGACAATGGCCGTGTCAGATTATTTCTAATCTTTTGCATATAAAAAAAATAAAAAACTTGTAAATTTTATATATATATATTATATATATATATATATATATATATATATATATATATCACCCATACATAAGAGGCACAAAGAAAATGGCCAACTCGAAGAACAATTTAATTCTAGTTTCCACTCTCCTTATGTTGCTTCAACTCCACTTCACCCCATCAAAAGCCGCCATCAAAGGAGGCTACTGGTACTCCGAAAGTGGCCTTGCAGTTTCCAACATTAACCCCTCTCATTTCACCCACCTCTTCTGTGCATTTGCCCACCTCGACCCCAACACCAACAAAGTCACCATTTCCTCGTCAGACTCATCTCAGTTCTCAACCTTCACTCAAACCCTCCAAGCAAAGAACCCTTCAGTGAAGACCCTTTTGTCCATAGGCGGCGGTTTCGGTCCTTCTTTGGCTGCAAATTTCTCCAGAATGGCAAGACAAGCCAACACCAGAAAATCATTCATAGACTCTTCGATCCAACAAGCCAGATCGAACAACTTCCTCGGACTTGACCTAGATTGGGAGTACCCTTCCTCGGACACAGACAAGACCAACTTTGCATCACTCATCAAGGAGTGGAAAGAAGCTGTGACCAAAGAGTCTAGAACCTCTGGAAAGGCACCACTGTTCTTATCTGCTGCTGTGGCTGGCTCTGACCAGATCACACCTTTAAAATACTACCCAGGAAAAGACGTAGCCAACAACTTGGACTTTGTCAATGTTATGGCCTATGACCTTTTCACCTCAGAAGGGTACCCCACAGTGACACAGCCACCTGCTCCTTGGAACAACCCTAGAGGCCAATTCAGTGCAGAACAAGGGGTCACGGAATGGAACAAAACTTTAGGGGTGCCCTTAAACAAACTGAATCTGGGTTTGCCCTTTTATGGTTACAAGTGGAGTTTGTCAGATTCTAATAAAAATGGACTCTTTGCACCGGCCAAGCAGGGACTTGGGGCAGTGAAGTACAAGGATATCAAGAATGTTGCGGCGCAGGTTGTGTTTGATTCCACTTATGTTACCAATTACTGCTTCAAAGGGACCGATTGGTTTGGCTATGACGACACTCAGAGTATATCTGCAAAGGTTGTTAATGCAAAACAAAAGGGATTGGTTGGATATTTTGCTTGGCATATTGAACAAGATAGCAACTGGGCTCTTTCTCAAGCCGGTGAGTACATTCAAAATTGTATATACCCGAGTCATCAAAATATTTTAAGCTTAATTATTAATTTGATGTTTAAATATTCTATTTGGTTTCAAATTTTTAAAAATAAATAATTTAATTTTCAAATTATTTTAAATGATTCAATTTAATTTGATTCTTTAAGTTATTAGAAATTTAAGAATAAATTAGTTCATTTTAATTGATTCAACCTTAAGGACTTAAAAACCAAATTATTAAACCTTTTAAAAGTTTAGGGTGAAATTGATTCACTTTTAAAAATTTGATAATCAAATTAAATTTTTAAAAAATTTAAAGATCAAAATTAAATTATTTAAAATAATTTAAAGACTAATAATTAAGTCAATATGAATTTTTTAATGTTATAGCAAATTAATTTATATGAACCATTCTAATGAGAAAATTTTATCTTGCAGCTTCTCAAGCATGGGGAATGTAGCTATGGATTTCGGACACAGACAGCTAATAAATTGAACTTAACAAATAAAACTGTATTACAATCTGCGTGCGCAGTACATTCATAAATATGAAATAAACTTCAATCTCAGCTATATGATATCAATGGGTTTTATCTTTTGCAGGCTGTGGTTCATTGTTGACTTCGGTACCGAAAAATATTTTGGTAGATATAATTACGATGACAGCTAACTTACTTTATGATCATACTAGTTGATAACCGTGTTGATAACCATGCATATGTATGGGTCACTTGTAATTTATTCTATACAAATTTTAATTTATTCAATAAAATAGAATAAAAATAAACACAAATATGTGTAATATTAATAATAATTAGATCGTTTGTATTTCATTGACGAAGATAATGTTAGTAAACAAAAGAAATAACCTAAACTTAATTTAGTCATTATCATTATCATTGTTATTCCAATTCTTTTGTCTTCTAATAATAATTTCCCAAATTTGTTCATGATGTTTGTAGTAGAATGAGATTTCATCATCATGAGAAAAATTACTATCTTCAAGGAATTGATACCAAGGTTGTAGAACATATGTTTGGTCAATTCCAATATCAAGAACAATAACATTCCACTGTAACAGAGGTTCAAATTTTCTAAGGATTGTCATGTGGTGATCGCAAACATTTAGATGTCTAGTTATACAGTTTGGAAGATTCTGCAAAAGAGGATAAATAATAATAATATTTAGTTTTGTATTTATGTGAGTCATAATAATTTTTTTTTATCATTACCAAAAGCTGCGGTCTGTCAATCATTGATTGTGTTATTTCAAGTGTCCAAATATGCTGCCTGGATATCATCCAGGGTCTTCCGAAAGTCTGGTGTTCCAGCGGTGGATTGAAATGAAGGTCGAATATTGAGATGTGGTCGATTGCAACGAAATGGATGATGGTGGATTCATAAATGGCCAATTCTTTTCTAAACTGTTTCAGTCCTTCAGCAAAGAAGATTTTTCCCTTATGGAGTCTGAGTTGGATTTGATATATAAGTCCATTATATTTGAAACAAACATATTCGGGATATTCTGGTGCCCACTGAATGTGGTAAAAAAACCAAAAAGAAATGAGTTTTAATCCAATACTACCCTGTCATTGTGGAATGTGGCTCTAAACTGCATGATTGCTGGTTTTCAGATAAATGGAAGTTCTACCTAGAATGAGATTGGACATAAAAACCAATATAGCTGTATTATTTAGATAGATAATAATCAAAGATGTGGAGTTAGGAAGAAAAAAAGCAATAAAGTTTAATCTATGAAGCCGGTATAGAAAGTGTAAATATGGTTAGTCATTTTAGAGGAGTAAAATTGTCGAACAATATGCTGAAATGATGGAAAAATGGTGTCTATCCATGTTCTTCCTCTCTGCTGTAATTTAATTGAAACAAAGTATAAAAGCTATTCGAGAATAAAACAACTGATGGTCGCATCAACATAGTTTCATCTTAGACATTCCGTGTTGCAGTAATTTCATATTTATTTGCTGCCTATTTGATTGCTTATGTTTTACAGACCATGTAATATTCATCTTATCTTAAGCTTGATTAGCATCACAGATTAGCCATCTTGTTGTACTGGTTTTTTCACATTTAATTCAATTATATTAACAACTTTGTTAGATACTTAACTCAATTCTAATCTTTTGTCGTGTTCATTTAGTTATTTAAGCCTCTATAGGCATGTATAATTCTAGATTAGGACATTTAGATGGATATAACCTTGTACAATTGTTGATCAAACATACAGGGAATTAAAGAGAATTAAAGTTTAATGGAATGTTTTAAAAGAAAAAGTAATCTTGAGCTGGAGTGCTTTCATTGTTATGCTGATAGAATGACGAACAACAAAATTTAATGAGTGAGGTTCACATGCACACAATAATTTCATATTTATTTGCTGCCTATTTGATTGCTTATGTTTTACAGACCATGTAATATTCATCTTATCTTAAGCTTGATTAGCATCATAGATTAGCCATCTTGTTGTACTGGTTTTTTTCACATTTAATTCAATTATGTTAATAACTTTGTTAGATACTTAACTCAATTCTCATCTTTTGTCGTGTTCATTTAGTTATTTAAGCCTCTATAGGCATGTATAATTCTAGATTAGGATATTTAGATGGATATAACCTTGTACAATTGTTGATCAAACATACAGGGAATTAAAGAGAATTAAAGTTTAATGGAATGTTTTAAAGATATATGTAAGAAAAAGTAATCTTGAGCTGGAGTGTTTTCATTGTTATGCTGATAGAATGATGAACAACAAAATTTAATGAGGGAGGTTAACATGCACAAATAAACACGATATGAAAAGAATAGTTGAAATAATCAGTATAGTTGATAGTCTAAAATTATTTAATATGGTTTCGTGAGCTAGGAAATTCAGTTAAGATCTAAGTTGTGATATGGCAGTTTTAGGAATGGGCAATCAGAGTAAGCAAGAACAGGAATGAAATCTAAAAAGCAAGAAAGGTTGAAGTTAAAGCAAAGCCATAACAAAATGGAAGGTGTGAGCAGGCGAAAAAATCGAGTGGAAGTGATGAAGATACAAAAATGATCAACAAACTGAGAAAAGACCAGAACAGAGGAAGCAGGGTTAGAATAGTTGAAGCAATGCTGGAGAATGCATCCCAACATGCATGAAACAAAAAACAAATTTCCAAAGCAGACAAACTGAAGGTCATACGGAAACAACAGTCCAAATAATTGATATAGTTCCTAATGTAGAATAATTTTAGACATGTCGAATGGATGTCAACTATAAAACATAAAATATATGGGTGCATGCATTCAAAACATTAACTGAGAGAGAAGAAAAAGTCAGTAAGGATTCCGCAACCAAGTGAGGAAATTTGAAATGTAGATAATAAATTTCATCATAGAATCAGAAATAGAAGTCAAAATCGGAAAGAAGAGTCAAGAATTTTACTTTGTTTGAAGCAGTTGATGAGTCTGAACTCATAATCGGAGCCGAGTTGCTGTTGTTTTTTAGCAAAGTTGAAAGAGGTTAATGTTTGTAAGGAAATGGTGTTTGTGTTATAAATTAGTCAATAAAGTGCTGGTTAGCCAACAAATGTGACATGAAGCGTGGCAAGTAAATTGGAAATCATGGAATATTGAATGTTGATCCAATAGATTGGACATGTAGGGGCAGTTGAATTTTGGTAATAATGAATTTGTTCCCTTACACCACTGAATGCTATAAATTATCCAAGAGCTGAATCATGGTTTAGATCGTGTGTATATATTTTTTTCTTTTACCATCTGTTTTTCCTTCGGTGGTTGAATGTCATGAGCAATATATATATCTTAAAAAATGTAGTGAAGCAAAAGTGTTGTTTGTACAAATGTTGATGATTAAATGGAAGACCTGAAATATGGTGTAATTGATAAGTATTAGATGATATTTGTAAGAAATAAGTGTTTGTAAAAAAAAGGTTTAAATTGTTTATTTTCATGTAAAGAATTTAAAGATTAAGTATCTTTTTTAGTTTTTTGTTTAAATGTATTTATAGTATTTCATAGTAAATTTGGTATTTCAGAAATGGCTAAATATTTAATCAATGAATATATGGTATAAATATAGTTTGTTTTCCTAAAATCATGTTAATTAAATAATGTGATTTAAGTTATTTATGTATTTGCTGGACAGTAGCATTTATCGAATGATTAAACTTGCTTTGGATGATTGTTAATATTGAATGCTGGCTTTCTATGTTACGTGTGTATATATATATATATATATATATAGATTGTTGCTAGATTGCTGGACAGTACCAATTATTGAATGAAATATCAAGAAAATAGATTTGCCTTAGACATTTGCATCCTCTATTAATGTTAATTCAAAGAGTTTTAGGATGCCAATGGTTTCAGAATTTGGTGCAGTTATTGCAGGTGATATTGATGCAAATTCGAAGACAGATATTATTCTTACTGCAAAATTATGTGGTTGATAGTTCATGTGGAATTTTGAGGCTTCTATGTCCGTGTATGAAGAAGGGAAATATGAGGAGTCAAGAAATGTTGATGGGACAAAAACCAACAAAGGGATTATAATTGATGGCAGATATATTCAGCTCTATGATTCAGAATTGAAAAAAAATACAAGAAGCACATTTAAATATTAAATGGTGTAAGCAAAATACTTGTATTAAATATTTTTTCAAGTACATGAATGAAGAATATGGTTTTGCCTATATCTTGAAGTTCTGGCTTGAGCTCTTTTTTTGCTGGATTATTTTGTAAGGTTGCAGCAAAAATGGATATGTAGGAACTGGAATTGATGTGTCGAAAGCTGGAAGCTATAATTTTGTATCTAACTGCATGTTAGAGAATGAATAAGCAACTATCGAATATTATAGCATACAAACTAATCATTGAGAATATATATGAAATGGATTTAACCTTTTAAGATTTGCAAAGACCTCTTTGAAGACAACATTGGTTGTAGAATTTGAATTTTTTTTGTCTTTGTCATGGATTAAAACTTTAAGGCCTTTTTTTGATTTAACCCTTGACAATGCCACATATAATTGTCCATGTGAGAAGATAGGTTTAGGTAAATAAAGGCCCACTAAGGATAGTGATTGACCTTGGGACTTGTTAATTGTCCTTGCATAAGAAAACATTATTGGGAACTGTCTTCTCAAAGCTTAAAAGGCCATGGTGATTGTGAAGGAGACATAGACATTCTTGGAATATAAACATTCTGACCAATATTTTTGCCAGAAATTATATCAGTTGCAATCACATGTTTAGCTAAGTTTGTAACAATTAATCTAGTATCATTACATAGTCCTTGAGTTTGGTCTAAGTTTCTTAACAACATGATAGGTGATCCAATTTTGATTTTGATGTTATGATTCGGTAGATCGGGTGTTGTTAATGAATTAAGAAATTCTGTTGTTAGTGATTGAAAATGAGAACTCTTTAGTGTTTCTGATTTGTCCACATAATCATCACTTAGATATTCCATTTGGTCACATGTGATTTTTTATCAGGTTATCATATTGGATAAAGAATAAAAAGAGTAAAAAATTAGAAGATCAGTATGGAGAAAAAATACTTAATAGATTTGATTAGTAATCCTGCAGAATGTTTGATAAGAATGACATAGAGTCCAAATTTATATATAATAAGAATTAGATTAGGTAGTTATAATCACCTGGTATCAATGAGTATATAATCATTAACTTCTTGTACGATTTTATTTGTGGAAGCTAATATGGCTCTGGTTTGAAAGTATTCAGGATTGGTATGATGGTGAGATAAATTTGGAAATGTAGAATTAACTATTGCATAGAGTGGGTCATCATATTCTGTGATTAACAGATCTTTTGGAATTTCAATTGAACCATAGCCATCATTTTGCTGGCCTACAATTCCATCACCAATATTAAGGATCCACTTCGCAAAAGCTGCAGTTTCTTCTTTGTCTGTTGCATCTGTATTGGCTTCTAAACGCATGTTTTTCGACAGTGTCAAAACATGACAATGATTCCATAGATAAGATGAATTAATAGTTGAATTAACAATATCAGAGCGGCTACCCCTAGGAATGATTGGCAAAATTTGTCGGAAATCTTCCCCAAATAGCATAACTTTGCCACCAAAGATTTTATCAGAATTTGATTTCGCCTTAATAACATCTCTTAGACTTCGATCAAGTGCTTCAAAATAAAATTTGTGAGCCATGGGGGCTTCATCCCAGATTATAAGACTTGCTTCATTCAATAATTCAGCCAATTGTGTTCCTTGATGAATATTGCATGTCGAGTCTTCAAATATAGGAACATGAATTTTTAATTTTGAATGTGCTGTTTTTCCTCCAGGAAATAACAAAGAAGCTATGCCACTAGAAGCAACCATAATAACAATTTTATTGCCAGCTCTCAATGAGGATGCAAGTGTCTTCCAAATAAATGTTTTTCCTGTTCCTCCATATCCATATAAGAAAAACATTCCACCTTCATTTTTATTGAAAGCCTGAATAATTTGGTTATAAATTTTTGCTTGTTGGTTTGTAGGCATAAAGATTGTTCTGGTTTTAATAACAGGTTGAAATTCCAGAGAGAAACACAAGGGAGGAAAAAAAGGAAGGCAAGTTAGTACAGTAAATAAACTTGTCATTTGAGAAAAAAGGTTAAGGAATTCGGATCTAAGTTCTTCATTGTTGAAATTCAGCTCAGACAAAATGAGGTGGTTGTTTGCATGTGTTAGTAAATTTGCGTTCTCAGGATATGGCATGGAATAGTCTTTAAGTGATCTTTGATTGGCTGGTAACAGCTTTTCAACTTCAAGCAATACCAGATTCATCAGATTGGAGTCATCAATATGTAATCCTAAGACATTTGTAAAGGAAGTTAGATAATGTTTATGATTAAAGTTTTTTGTGTCAAGCTATATGTAAGCCAACCTGGAGTGTTTGATGATCTGCGATGACTATATACAATATCATCACTTAACCAATGCCATGTTTTTTCCCATACTTCTTCAGGTTTGTTCATGGTACCTGTCAAAAGTAATAATACAAAAAGATTCCTTAGATAAGGTGCTGAGCCCCAGTCTTTTGCTTCCTGGATTGCAGCAATGAATTCTCTATCATCTTGTTAGCAAAACATGCTTTTCTATATGTAGAATATTCAACACTATTAACTGTTCTGATATCTTCAAATGAGATTGGTCCTCTACAGACAGTCAACATCATCCTTAAATAAAATAATTCCCCCGTAGTTGGAGGAACCCATTGAAGTCTGCCAATAGTATAACCCTTTTTCCTAAGTTGCCAACATCTCTGTTTCTGGTGATACACGAACTTAGTCACAAATTCAGAATAAGTCAGGTTTTTACCTTCAACAAAAACTTGGTTTGTATTCATCCAAGCTATAAATTTTGATTCAGAAATGCTTGGGTTAGAGAGCAGATCATCAATATCATCATGGTCTTGGTAGAGAACGATATGTTGGCCTGGAAGATGGAACTGTAGCCTCTCTACAGAAGATTTTCTACCATGTATTGGAAAGCCAAAGATCCTCCATGCAGATTCACATGGAGAAATGTATCTGTAATAAAAAAATATTAAAAATACAATCATAAGATGATTTACATATTAAACTTGGTTCATACCTGCAATCCAGATATTCCTTGATTTCATCATTTGGAGTGTTTGCATACGAAACTGTTTCATTGTCATCATGTACCATCACTGTGGTAACTCTATCGTATCCTTTATTGATGTACTTGAATAAATATTTGATAGAAGTGCTTTGGTTACACCATTCAATATTTATATGTGCTTGGTATTTTTTCAGCAATTTTGGATTATAGGGTACAATACATCTATTATCAATTATAATACCATTCTTGGTTATTGTCCGACCAGTATTTCTTCTATGATATACAGGATAACCATCTCCATCTGTAAGAGTTGTGGCCTGAAACTTTTTTGGATAAAATCGACTGCATTTTCCTTCCTTCATGCATGGAGATGCAGGCCTCAAAATTTCGCATGGACCATGAATCATGTGATTTTGCACTAATATATAGAGTTCTGGATCATCTTTTTGTGAAGGTATTTCTACTGATATAATATGATCAATATCGTTTGGAGATGGATATTTGTTGTTGGCGTGTAAAAATAACAATAAATGGACATGAGGAAGCCCTCGTTTTTGGAATTCCACTGTGTACATGTCTGTAGTTGTTACCAAATATGATTAATAGAAAGGTATTAAAGAAAACATAATCTACAATAAATTGCTTATCTATTTGTAGCACTACAAATAGGAATTAGCATCAACTTACATGCGACGACTTTGCCTAGCAGGTGATTCTTTGTAAGGTCTGATAACATCTGCTCATATTTAAGCTTGAAAATGCGGGAGATTATTTCTGGCCTATCTATTGCTGTCAAATTCAAAGGTATCAGCAGCCTATGAATTTCAGGCCAATTTGGATTGCAGGTAAAAGTAATAAAAAGATTTGGGAAGCCTACGTGACTGCATATAGCTATGCCATCAAAATAAAGTTGATCCATGTAACGTGGGCTGTCAACAAAGGTTAAAGGTAAGATGATCCTCTTGCCTTGGGCTAAACCTTCTATATTTCCAGCTTCGAATGACTGCTGCAAGCTACAGAACTTGTCAACTCTGAGTTTCTTTTGGTTGTTTCTAACATAGGAGAGTCTTTCAGATTCAATCATTGTGTATCCTTCAGCAACAAATTGTTGGAATAGTTTTCTAGAATGCAGTAGAGTTTGACCTTCATTGGGTCTGCATTGTAGTCTATAAGCAAACCACTCTCTCATTGTAAGACGATTCCTTTTTTTTTCTTTTCCCACTTAATGTATCACGATGTAGAATGTCAGTCCTATATCCATCTTCTCCACAAGTAAACAATAGAGGATATTGTAGAGCTAGATAACTACAATGTAATTCATGTATCCTCTGTAATTGCCCATTTTGAGTTTCAACAATAATATCTCTGTTCGAATTTGCATCAATATCACCTACAATAAGTGCAACAACTTCGGGAACACTTGGTATATTATATGTACAACCATCTTTTTCTTGACCAGCAATCAATTTGAGTCTGACATTATGCACTTGAGTGTTTGTCAATCTATCCCTTGCCATCCTGAAACTTTTTGCATGAGCATTGTTTTCATCCAGCATTTTTTGCAAATTTGAGACAATATGTGCCTCTATTTCATTATAGTGGCTGAAAATCCAGATATTCAAATATATCAAAAATTAAGAGGATGTTAATGTAAGATAAACAATGGACATCAATCTAAATCAGGGATCTTATATTGGCACTATGTTGTTAACTACCTCATGGTGTTAATTCTATTTTGAACTTCATTTTCTGTTTCATAGATATATAATTGTGCTAATTTAGGTTCTTTTCCAGGCATTGGTAATAGACTTCTAATTCTATGACAGGGTTAACCCTGAATTCTGATTGTAGGAGGACCTCTCGAATGACCAATTGTTTTGTCAAATTTAATACCAACAAAAGTAAATGCGAACATCATGTTATAAGTTCTTATGTTCTGTTGATAATTTTTTGCATGAGCTGTATTTTGCTCAAATAGAAGTTGCTGTAGAAATTTAGGTGGATTTTGTAACAATGGAAGTTCAATCTTGCCACAACATAGGTTGAATAGTGGGCTTGAGCCATTTGAACGTTTTGATATGTTTTCATTATACCACATTTTAGCATTACAATGTCTACATTGTATGAGTTGGTCACCAAGATCAAAATATTTTGGAATAATAACATTAGATATTAGACCATAACCGTAACCATTGAGAATTTTTTTTATAGGAATGGCTAAAATAGATATAAGAACATTAAATAGTAGCGAACATCAAAATAGT
The DNA here is from genome assembly GCF_000004515.6 of Glycine max. Taxonomy (NCBI): domain Eukaryota; kingdom Viridiplantae; phylum Streptophyta; class Magnoliopsida; order Fabales; family Fabaceae; genus Glycine; species Glycine max. Next base: position 28,601,394 of record NC_038251.2, read on the forward strand.
TTAGAATATGTTTTATGGTGTCATTTAAAAAACAAAAACAATTCTATAAGACATTTACCTCCTGTGTCCATTGAAGAATCATGATGCGAGGATTCACAGTTTGGATATCCAACTGAAGAAATAGTCTCAGATTCTACGAAAGTTGCAGTTAGGTATTATGATTAGAAGTGAATTTAATAAATCAATGAAGCAGATTTGTAATCCTACCTTCTGCTGATCCAGAAGTCTCATTCTCAGATGAATCGCAGATATTAACTTCAAAATAGAAAAAGGATGATAGAAATAGCAAATAATGATAATGATTCAAACCGAATGCTGAAATGACATGCATTGCTATAATCTTGCATCAAATCTACAATTTCCTTACCTTTTAACAACAAACTATATATGGATATTGTATCAACATTATTTACTGATATGAGCTGAATGTAAAGATATAAAAATGTTAACTTTGATAACGCACAATGATCTTTAGCATCGTGTGGAGCTCGATTGGCAGTTGCATGAACACTATGAGGTGGTGTCTTTGGTTGGTTATAATCATCTTCAGTATGGGATGAAGTTGGATTGAAACTTGCATGGACACTATGCTGAACATCAAGATGGACTTTTTGTTGTCTAACACGCTTTCTCTTGCTCCTGGCTTTTGCTGAATCAGACTTGCCTATAAATCTATGGTTTTCCATCTTCATGTTGTCTTCAGTTGATGATATTGTAGTTTATATTTGGATAGTGGAGTGTTGTTGGAAGGAACAATTATATTGCAAACTCAAATGGTAAAAGACAGAAACAAACAATGAGGATTGTTGAGGACGTTGTAGTTGAACTTTTTTTGGTTAAAGCTTATTCAAATGAGTTCTGTCATAATTAACTTAAGCAGTAACTAATGAAATGCAACTAAAAGAGTGTAATAACAAATTTGGAATTTACAGCTGGCAAAATCTGGATACTTTTAATTTAAATAGTAATGACACATGTACCTATAGACATGGATTGGTAAGATTGATAAGGAACTTCATATCAACTATGTTGCGAGCAATAGAAGTAGGGTTCATTCATTGATAAAATATTTAGCCTCAGCTTCTTTAAAGTCATATCTTGTATAATATTTAAAAAGTTAACGACATTACATGATGAATACATGACAGCCATATTTGTTTCTTCTTGTATACATGCGGAACTGGATACCAGATTTTGGCTGATACATATGATAAATTGACTTAAATTAAATTAAACTTAGACTATTAAGCTCGATACAGGTGTTGATCGATAAGGAATTTGATATCAAGTATGTTGTGGCGAACAGAAGTATAATTCATTGATTGATAAAACATTTAGCCTGACCTTCTTTAAAGTCATAGCTTATGTTATTTTATAAAAGTGTACAAAATTATATGATGAATACATGAGAGCAATTTTTGTTTCTTCCTGTATAGATGCGGAAGTGGATACCAGATTTTGCTTGATACATATGATAAATTAACTTAAATTAAATTAAGCTTAGGCTATTAAGCTATACAGAGGCGTTGACCAAATTTGGTAATCAAGACATTTACTCAATTATAAACAACGAATCATCCATGCATGCTTCAGTTACTGTGGAATAAATAATGTTTTTTTTAAAAATCTGTTATAAAAACAATAATAAATCATAATCTCAGTTAATAAATTAACACATCTAAACATTGTGCAAAAGATATAAACAACATGTCAGCCTGGAATAATGCATGCTAGTATAAGCGTAATGTTTGACAGAATGATAGATGAAAATAAAACAAATTAAAGAGTTCTATTACAATTTACAAATAAACAGGATGTTAGACTGGAATAGCCCATGCCATCCAGGATTACACACCAAAATAAAACAAAGATAGTTCAATTACAATTTCCAAAAAACCAACAAAAAAGCAAAAAGTGTTGGCTATTCCTAAGCAACAAAATCTATTCTATCTTCTCATGTTTTGCTAATTTGTTGGACGATAGCTGAGCTGGTGAAATCTGGGAGCTTCTTGCTTCATCATCACATTCATTAAATGGATGTCGTTTTGTTGGTGTCAAGGGAAGTCCAATAAGTGGATCGGTCTACTGTTATAGAAATGGATTACTAGATAGAACAAACAATAACAATAAGTCGATGCAAAAGCTGAACTTTATGCAAATGGTAGTCGGGATTCTTGATCCCATTCGATAATGTTTATGAATGTGGATTAGAGTCCTGGTCCAAATATGTCTATGCAAATACAATATTGCAATAAGACGGTAAAACTTAAAACTTACGCATTCATCGTGGACAGGATCATTGGAATCAAACGGTGTTGTAGCTTCAATCTTTGAACATGTCTGCGTAAGATGTTAATTGATACCGGTAGAGTCAATGAAAAATAAATAAGCATATAAATAAGATATACATATAACAATAATGAAGAGTAACAACTCCATAAAATAGGACCTCAGCATCAAGCAACATGTCCAGAACATCATTAATTAAAGTTAAGTCAGTGGAGCACTTCAAAACAGTAGAATTTTTGTACTACAGTTGGATTTTGACTTTAAAGGCGAACAAATGACCCACTAGTTTATCAAGTGCTTTTGGGGAGGCATTTAAATCTAGATCACCGTCCTTGAACAGGAAAAAACATAAATAAAATTAAACATTATGCCAACATTAAATTTTGTATTTTGAAATTATAGACACCTACTTCTATTTTGAGGCTGTTGACTTCATCAGCTGACTGCCTAATCAATTTAGTGCATTGACGATCCCACAGGAGAAATTTTGTGTTTTCATCTTTATAATTGACCATGACTTCAACTCTATATCTGGAAACATATATAATAGGGTTAAATACTAAAAAGAAATTAAAACATAAATATAGGGGCATAGAAATTTAAAAAGCATAACAAAGACCTAAGCACAACCCGATCATTATGTTTGCCAAATGGGCACACAAATGGTTCTGGATAGCCATTATTTTCTTATAGCACTGAATGCAAGATGGATAACACCATGAATGATTGTCCATAACAATCCTTGTGATTGTACCAACAGTAACACAAGCAAACTCCTGCAGGAAATATTACGACTATAAAATTCAGCAGGAGGCATCCAAAGAAGCGATAAACAGGTAAACATATATAAGTGAATTACTTAACAAAGGTTGTTTATCTTAGAAATTCTCTTTGCCTTTGACTTGGAAATGAATGTCTCCCTTAATGATAACTGAGCAGAACCTGAAGGCTATGAACTCCACAGGGAACGACGTGTCAAAACTGACCGGATCTCAATGCCCAATTCTGAAAGCCTATACATAATAAATCAATAACAGACCGAAGGAAAAAGAAACAAACATATATTAATAACAATAGGAGGCAAATACTTCTGATTGAATTCTTCAATTGGTGCTAGTGGCTCATTAATAGTCAATTTAGAATCCTTCAAAGAATTGCTAATCGAGCATGGATAGGATCCTGTACCACTCAGAAATGAAAGCATAAGTTGGATCCAACGAAGATGAAAAACAAATAACTATATATAATAGTATACCCTGGCCCTCTTTAATTCTTGCATTGGTCAACAACACAATAATAGGCCCTTCATTCTCATGCTGATCCAAATATTCCAAAAATTGGACACAATAATCGTCTAATAGAGTGAAAGACACCAATTTGTTACTGAAAAAAAACAATTCATTATACAAACAATGAATTAACAACATACAACCATGCAATGATACAACCGTCAGTAACTCATAGAACATATCAGACGTTTACCTCAAATTCATAAGCTTAAAAACAACTCTCTTACTTCTGGGTGAAATATGATGAAAGACAACCTCGTCAACAACACCAATGATGTCTAAAAAATCAAGTAAAAATCAGTAACGGAAAACAAAACCCACAAATACTGGTGCTGAAATTAGAAATGTAAATCTAGCTGTGCTTACCTACTAATAGGTCAAACTGTAATTGGCCAACAATGATATCCGAAAAATCTACAAATCTATACTTTTTTAAAGGAAGGCCATCTAAGCCATACTGTCTGACAACCGTAACTCCAATAAATGTCAATTTATATGGATGATCACAAACTCTGTACTGTCCATCATTCTTGGTGACTTTAAAATTGTGCATCACATAAGTACAACCTTCCTTCAAATCCATTTTCCATGCCTTTAACTGGTCTTGCTTACAAACCACGTGGATCTGATCATCCTATGAATAATACAAATATCTAATTAACGGCTACAAATAGAACCAATTCATGAACAAAAAGAACAAATTAAGAGCATACGTCAGAGTCAACAATGATCATCTCAGCTTGTTCAGACCTGCCCGGTGTCCCAACAAACCAAAGATCGATTATCCTTACAGCAAGTTTCAGAGTTTCTTTAGATCCGTCGATGATTTTTATCTTGTCAGCAATACGTTCCATTAGTCTAAACAAAAAGTGAGACACTTACATAGAAATTGAAACCACAAAACAACCAGATAACTTGATAACAACAACAAATAGAATGTTATTTATTGAAAAAAACAATGATATGTCATACTATAAATATGATGACTCAGATAGAAAGAATAATGGAGCTGACCTGATTCTGTTTTTTTCGACAGCCAACAGGAGCACCAAAAAGGAACAACAATATATAGTATCTATCAAACATAATTTTTTTTTGTCATGATGAATAACATATGAGAAAACATGAATTAAAAAAACAACGAATAGGCAAGAATGCATAAATATGGACCAAAACTTAAGGCCCCACAACCAAAAAACATTGCAGGTATAGCCATTCAAGGTGACCTCGATAGCAAAATAGTACTCTCGTAATGATAGCTTAGCTATTACCCGATTTTGTTTGACCTGCCTAAAAACATACAAAAAGCAACACCAGCCAACAGGCCGATCGTAAAAAAGAGTAAGAAACAAACATGCATAAACAACACCAAACATGCATGCATTAAAACAAACAGCTATGACCGTAAACAAATGTAAAGAAAAAAAACAAAACCGGAAGAACTTAAACCAAAATGCATGACAACACGAACTCTCCACAAAATGGAAACTCCGACCAGCTGGAAAATTTAAAGCCGATTTTGTTTGCCCTGGCTAAAAGCATACAAAAAAAAAAACCACCCAACAGGCCGGTCGTTAAAGAGGGTAACAAACAAACATGCATAAACAACACCAAACATGCATGTATCAAAGCAAAACAACTGTGACTGTAAAGAAATGTAAACACAAAAACAGAAACGCAAGAACTCAAACCAAAATGCACGACAATAGGAAATCAACACAAAATGAAAAGTCCGAGCAGCTGGAAAATTTAAACCTAAGAACCAAGAAAAGTCTAGGAAACACCAAATGCGTACAAAAATGGAAGGCCTGAGAGCAGTTTCAAAATCGAACTTTAAATAATGGAGGAACAAAAACCAAAAAGAAAGAAACCAAACCAAGGAAAGAAAAGAGTGAGAGACTGCGCAAAGACAGAGTAAGAATTTCTTTGTTCTTGAATGATTGGGAATGCATGCAAAAGCTGGAGTAGTGGTTGAAGGAATGACTGCGAATGCATGCAGAAAGTGTCAGTTGGAGCCAGAATCAAATACCCAAAAAATCAACAAATAGGGTTTTTTTTCCCCTCGAATGTGTTTCATTTGTGTGTATTATTTAATTAATGGATGTCTAATAATTGTAGTGTTGAAGGTGAAGCCGTCTTGGTGAAAGTTAGGAATGTTTGAATTTGTATTAATAGAGGTTATTACAATATTATTTTTAAAAATACAGGGTATAATAATAATGATAGTATTTGAGGTTAAAGCATAACAACAGGGAAAAAAAAGACAACTTAGAGTTTATTGATAATAACAATAATAATAATAATAGTAATAATGAATATAATAAAATATAATAGAATTTGATGAAGTGGTAACTTTTAATGAATAGGAAAAAATCATTTGTTAATTTGCATATTATTTTTTAATAAAAATCGTTTAAGCAACAATGTTTTATTTGGATTCAGGAATCTTCCTGTAAGAAGATAAAATGTTGTGCTAATTGGTAATCAAAAGAAGACAAATTCTTGTAAACATTGAAGACCCAATTTAAATATAGTTGTAACAATAAACTCCTATCATTTGTAAGGAAAATGATATCATGGTTTTTTTAAGAAAATTTAAATCCAGATTAGCAATATAATAATCAAACATGGTAAATTTAAATAATGTGGTAAACATGTTATACTAAAATGGAGATTGTTTTTTTTTTGAAATATTGATAAAATAAGTTTGATTTTTTGTTAGGAAAAAAAATAGTTAACATAAATGCAGTAAAATATTATCTATTCTTTCATATAAAATTTCTATAAAAACAAACTATGGTAACCATATTTTATTTCCATAATTCATACTAATATTAATCATTTACTATATCTATGCTAAATCATGAATAACATTATAAGTTCCATGATAAATTTTTGCAGTGAAAAAAATGACACTATCAATATAATTAGAAAACACGGTTTTGCGAAAATATAATAAATGCATTATATATATTGAATGACAGAATAAAAACTATAACTCCTTCTATATATATTCAAACATCTACAATTGATATACTTAACAATATGACATGTATCATTATACATTTAAAATGTAAAGCCACAAAAAAATGTTTTAAAAATGGAAACAGGAATTGGGAAGAAATGCATATAAATTGTGTCGAAAACAATGTAAGAAGAATAGTCTTGCAGGGAAAAAGTCTGAAAAAAACGGTGAGCAAATAATAATGATAATAGTATTTCTGATGTACAACAAAAACCATAATCAATGAAACAAAAGCTGAACAAGAAAAACCAAAACCAAAGAATAATAGTTGAAAACAAAAATGTCAAACAAAATCCCCACAGCAAAAACCAAAATTGACGAAACAAAAGCTGAACAGGAAAAACTAAAACTAGAGAATAATAGCTGAAAACAAAAATGTCAACTTTTAACTAAAACCCAATGCTCAGATGGAAACAGAGCCAACACAGCAGCACACGACACCTGTAACCAATTTGACCAAAAGAAGACACCTGCAGCACTACCTGGAGCAACCAACAGCCTGGAAGTGGGATGCGGAAATGTCCAAAAAACCAATAAAATGGATAGATGATAACCAAGCTTAATCAACATATAAATAACAAAATATAACTATACAACACAAAAGGATAGTTAATTAACATGGTTAAACCTTGGCAGGAAAAACCATTGAAGCAACAAAATAATAAAGCATAAATTGTCTGATACCGTACGATATTTGAGTAACAATATTAATAAAAACTTAAAAGAAATAAACAAAAAAGAGGCTATGTCTATGGTGTCTGCACATTATCTTCAGCGGAAAAGGTCCTCATCATCCCATATAACTTCCTTTCTAAATACAACTTCCCATACATGTTTGTCAAATCTGAAGAAGAACATTACCTCATCTCCAGGCATTAAATTATTTTCAGAGAGATATTGGGACCATGGCTGGGCAACAGATGGGACAGCATCATGCATGGTGATTTTCCATTGTTGACATTTTCCATAGCCTCTCTGAACAGGAATAATTTTTTGTGATCCAAACAAAAAACTAGAAGCTGTTGGTGGAAGGACCTGCATTAGAAAAAAAAACAGTGAGCATACGACTGAATGTTTTGCCTGTATTGTATTTACAGTACTCAGGGTAATTTAAATTTGACCAATATTAAGACAAAAATTAAATAATAGAATATGTTTGTTGTCATAAAGAAAAGTGGGGTGAGAAAAATAACAACATGTAGCCATCGTTAAAACAAAATAAAAGTAAATAATTTAATAGCATGAACATAATTGGGTGGCTACCAAACAATTACCAAAGGAAGACTCTGTTGCATCATGTGTTCGGTGACATCGACTGTAAAGATGTGTCTCCTGGTTGTCAGAACCGACCTTGGGCGACGCTGCCCAAAGATAGGTCCAATGACATCCACCTCGAAGGTGGTATTTTTGTCACCACCAAAAAACCGCAGGATGACACTATCGTCAATTCCATGAGTTCTTCTAAACTCTTTGAGGCCATCAGAATAAAAGTATCGGCTACCATATCTGTGAAGCCTAATAAAATGTGTGGTTCCATTATGCTGAAACAAAACATACGTCGCATAATGTGGCCTCCACTGTCTATGGTAAGATAGTGGAACCTTAATGATGTTCTGCAGGGAAACATGTAAACATTAATTAAAAGAATTTTGTTTCATATGAAATAAGACAATAGGGAGAATCGTTGAATGCTGACCTTGGAAACACGGAATGCGACCGAAAATCGTATTGTCGTCAACCTGTTTGATCGGTCCTATAGCACAAAAATTAATTAAATTTGTCACAGAACAAAACAGGGAATAATTAATCAAAAACTGGACAGGAAAAAATTAAGCACAAATATTAGACATAAGAAAATATAAAAGTAAAAGCGAGGTTGTTTGTATTGTGTATATTAGGGCAGACAATATTGAATGACTTGTACTACAGAATTTCTATGACCCTGAATTTTTAATGCAGAAAAGCTTTTTGTTCTGAAATTAGTATTATAAATTATAAAATTGGGAAAGTGATTTATATATGACCTCTAACAGACAACAACCCTTGAATATGGATCGTTAATAAATTCCAAAAAACCTAATGTTGTCAAAATATTCAACATGCATGAGGGAGTACTAAAAATTAGGATCAATATATGGAAACATCTTGCAATTTAATACGAAGCAACATAAGAGATAGGGAAAAAAAGTTATCTTTTTCTGGTGTAGCAGTCAAAATAGGAATTAAATTTGGGAGTCAAAATCGGTAATGTTAATCAACAAAAATATATGTATGCATGTACTCAAATGTCATCTATAACAGATAATAGGCTCTTAATCCATGTATAGAGTAGAAGAGGACAAAACAAAAACCTTGCTTGTAGCCGAGGATGGATGTGAAGCCATGCTTGTCTAGGTTGAGTTGAAATGGGAGTCTGACCAGGGGTTAGTGCTATACCTTGGTTAAAATATTGACCAACTTGTCTAAAGTTCTTCTGGATGATAAATATAAATGAGTAAAGATGAATCGGGTGGATGTGAGGAAGTGGAATGGTTTTTGGAGAAGAAGTGGGAGACTTACTGACTAATTGGTTCGTGCCTTCGAGGATTGTATGTGAAGAGTCACATATGCAACTATTTGTAAGGTTTTTATGCCTTCGAGGTTTTTATGCCTATGTTTTTTGCGGAATGTTTTGTGCCTTCGAGGATTGTATGTGAAGAGTCACATATTATAATAATAATTATAAATATATGAGATGATTTTTTTTTTTGTAAATTTAATGCGCATGAAAATATATAATAGAAATTTCTATTATTGAATAATAGTCCGTTTTGGTTGATAGATCAAGTAACAACTATTTTTTTGTCCTTTTTTTTCAAAATTAGAAAAATAAAAAATATTCATTTTTTTTAAAAAAGCTAAAAAAATTGGAATAAATAGAGGTTACAAAGTTTTTTTTGCTTAGACATTTAGTTCTAATTGGAATGAGTTAATTGGTTATAAATTAATTAAAGTTATTAAATATATCATCAATTAACTCTGAAATAAATGTATAAAAAGGAAAAAAGTAAGAAATTGTTGTTCCAAATTTGGATTTAGACAATTAGGATCATAGATAAACGATTAATATAATATAATAATTACAATAATATAGGTATATAGTGTTTTGACAAAATAGATATAACTGTATGGGAAGGAAAAAAAGGAAAAATTGTTTTTGCAAATTTTGATCAAGACAATTAGGATAATAGAAAAGCGATTAATATAAGGTTATAATAACAATTACAGAAGTATGCAGCATTTTGCTCAAACAGCAGAACAAAAGAATAACAATATCCAAAGCAGTATAGACAAAATTTGCCAAAATAGGCATTTTATTAACGTGCTAACAATTGAATGCTATTGTAGACTGCAATATAAATGAGTGGTTGATTTGCTGTCCGAGACCATTTGAAAAAACACAACTTACCATTTGACTATGCTGTCTTAGCAAAAGAAGTTATATTTGGTGATGGTGTAAAGAAATAGAGGCTTAAATAACTAAATGCAAAGGAGAAAAAATTAGAATTGAGTTAAGTATCTAACAAAGTTGTTAATATAATTGAATTAAATGTGAAAAAAGGAGTACAACAAGATGACTAATCTGTGATGCTAATCAAGCTTAACATAACATGGATATTACATGGTCTGTAAAACATAAGCAGTCAAATAGGCAGCAAATAAATATGAAATGACTATAGCACGTGATGTCTTAGATAAAACTATGTTGATGCGACAATCAGTTGTTTTATTCTAGAATAGCTTTTATATATTGTTTCAATTAAATGACAGCAGAGACGAAAAACATGGATAGGCACCAAAATATAGTAAAAATTAGAGAATGTCGAAGCTTCGTAAAATGAAAACATCTGCAGGAAGGAAAGGATAGCCAGAAAGAAGTTAAATAGAAGGCATTAATAATGTCAACTATTCGGACATCATATATATTTCAAAAAGCTGTGTAAGCACCAAATTAACAGTCATATTAAGCTGCATTGTATTGGACAATGATGAAGAGGATGTAGCACATGACTTTGTTATCGGGGATCAGTTGTATTCCCTTGGTTTCCAATTTTCTTGCCACCTATACTTTTTCCTTTTGCAAACCATAAATAAAATTTGAGCTAATGTTTAAAATTTAAAAAAGTAAACATTTATAATATATCTAATGTTCAAAGTCAAATAAGTTAATAAGAAAGAGACCATGCAGCTAACAAAATGTTTATAAAACACAGAATGATAGAAAAATGAAAGCACATAAGCTAAATCTAGTAGTCCCAATTCTTTCTCCGGCGGATGAAAATTTCCCATATTTTGTCAATGCTTCTGCAATAGAAGGACACTTCATCACCATGGGAGAAATCATTATCTGCAAGGAATTGATACCATGGTTGTACAACATATATGCGCCTAACTCCACCGTCAACCACCACGACATTCCACTGTAATGGAGGTCCAAATCTCCAAAGAATAGTCAAGTGTTGACCGCAGGCATTTACATGCAGCATGGCACAGTTAGGGAGCCTCTGCATGGGAAAAAAATAGCATGATATATAAACATGAATTAATAAGCAACACTAAAAAGGTTTTCATTGTTACCAGTGGTCCTGGTGCACCAAGCATCGATTGTGTGATTTCAACTGTCCAAATATATTGTCTTGGCATGAGTTGTGGCCTCCCGCAAGTCTGGCATTCCAGTGAGGGAATGAAATAAAGATCAAAGATGGATTTATTGTTGCATGCCAAGAATTTAATGATCACAGATTCAAAAATTGATAAATATTTTTTGAATTCATCCAGGCCTTCCGCAAAGTAGACTTTTCCACGATGCTGCCTTAGCCTGATTTGGTATGTTATTCCATCATATCTAAAATTAACTAACTTAGGGTAATCTGGTGCCCATTGTCGGTGGTAGAAAGACGACACTTCTATCATGTCCTACAAAAAAATCATAGCAAGAAAGCAAATATGAAACTGAATAAAGAATAAAAAAAATTGGTATGTAACATTACCATATCATTGCGGAATACTACAGTGAATTGTAGGATTAATGGTTCTGTGTGAATTTGATATTGAATCTGCAGTGAGAGGAAATGCAAAAATATAAATCAAGTATGGTATTGAAATAGTAAAATTTAAAATATGTGGAGAATGACAACAACATAATTAAATGAATGAATGTATCATCGAATGACTAAAATGAAAAACTTCCAAACTTAACAAATATAAAAGTTATGCAGCATTCTGACTGGTGTAAATGTGGTTATAATCTTTTGGATCAAACTTTCAAGGTAATACTCATGCCTAACTTGCTCACATTAAGTCTATTTTGGAATTAAACATTGAGATGAAAACAGGCTGCTGACATAAAGTATCTTTCCAATGGAATCTGGATTAACAATCAAAATAAAAAAGCCATGGCCAAGTTTTCAGATTGTTTAAGTTGGTAAGAAAGTAAACAAATATAATTGAATATGAGAGACCAATATAGGTCAAAATTCCGAATTTTAGCAGCATTATTCCCTATCCAGACACAATTGAGGTAAAGAATAATGGTAAAAAAAGGATTTGTAACGTGATAAGACACTCAAAGTCATGAAAAAACATAACAAATAACAATTTTCTAACATGTTATATATGTTTTTTTTTTTTAAAAAAAATCAGTTATGAAGCTGATTGGAGAATCATGTGCTACATTCGTCTCGTTATGGCCATGATTGATGTTAATTGGAAAATTTGTGTCATGGGATTGGCTCACTGCACTCTTTTCCTTTTAAATTGTGGATGAGCTAAGTTAGTCATGGAATTTGTTATGCGTTTGTAGCCTGCGGGTATCTTGGCTATAACACAACCAAAACATACACCGAATGACATAAGCTAAGCCAGAATTGAGGAAAAAAGGAAACAAGTAAACATGCATAGATATTAGGAAACATTCGACCCATCATCATCATCGCTCTGTCAAATACCAAATCCATGTTGAAACAACAATCCCTGCAAAACACATAGTGCATGCACGAAACAAAGCCTGAAAAGGCAAAACCAAAACAGCAAAAACAAACAACATTGCTTGCCAAACACAACATGCATCGATGAAACAAAATCCCCATAGCAAAAACCAAAATCGATGAAACAAAAGCTGAACAGGAAAAACCAAAAACGGACAATAATAATAGCTGAAAACAAAAATCTCAACTTTAACTATTTAAGGATAAAGGAAAACACAAAACATAGATCTGAGATGGAAAACAACAAACTGAGATGGAAAACAACAAAAAAAAGGAAGGAAACGGAGAAAACAAAATGAAGAAGAAACAAAGGCAACGAAGAACGAAAAAAACAAAACACAACGAAGAAGAAAGAAAACAGAATGGACCGACAATCCAATAGCACATGACACCTGGAAGCAATTTAAGAAAAAGAAGACACATCCACCAATACGTGGAGCAACCAACAGCCTAATTGCATTTACACTGACCTTGCTTGTAGTTGTTGATGAATCAGAACTGGTACTTGTATTCGTTAAGTCAGTGGATGATTCTGAAGCCATTCTCCGAGCCGTTTTACTATTTTTTCTTCAAGGAATGAAAATTGAATATCTGTTGAGTGCTGAAGAAGTGCTCTGTGGAGAATAAATGTTGAAGTGACACAGTGGTTGGTGAAAATGTATAAGTCCCGCAATACGAACAAATTTGAGGATTGCCGAGCATTCAATGCAACATGGGAAAATTGGATATGGAGAGTCATATCAATCATTGTGAATGTATCTGTGGTGGTGTAGACAGCCAAACTATTTTTTTTTTGTTGACTCAATGTCCAGAAGCAACATTGATATTTATAAAAATGCAGGATATATGAGCAAAAAAAATCAGGATATATTTAATATGACAGGTGTTACCAAAGTAATTATATTATGTATAATAAATATATTATTTCAGAAAGTCAATTTTGTGGTGTGAGGCAAAGCTTTTGTAACCAAACTATATGAGTTTTAACTATACATATATGCATATTAATATGTGACATGCAATCGATTCTAATTTTTATTTGATTAAACGCAGTAATGAAAATTGGGCGTTAGTAAAAAAATGGTAAACTAATAAATGTTGATTAAAATTAACAAACTTCATAAGTTTTTTCGTTCCTTCCGTGTTTGCCTGTATGATTAAGAATAAAAAACATAGATAAAAAAATATGTTGCCACTCTTTTCTGCACCAGCATTGAGGAGTTGTCATTTAATTGTTGCAATTCTTCTCTATCAGCTGTGACTGTTCACCACTCTACTCTGCACCAAGCATCGAGGAGTCACCATTTAATTGGGGCAACACTTCTCTATCAGTTGAGACTGTTTGCCATTCTACTCTACATTAACCATTGAGGAGTGGCCATTTAATTGGCGCAAGATTTCTCTATCAGTTGTGACATATACATATATATATATATATATATATATATATATATATATATATACTACATTGCTTTTTAAACTCCCTTGTATCTTACATAAACATACAAACATGAGTACTTCCAGATCCAACTCAACCATTGTAACTTTTTTCCTGCGATTCCTCCTTCTAATCTTTGTTATATCTATTTTCCTCTAATCGCTTGGTTGCTTACTATTTTTATTTCATTCCTGTTGCAGTCATCCGATTGTTTAGCCACCATCAGATTCACTGCACCATTTCGTGTTCAAAAGGTTAGGATTCGCACTGACAAACATCATTTAGTTAACATAATTTTTCATTCTTTTATTGTCTACTTCTGTTGACTTCTGTTCAATGCAGAACCTTCTGCAAGTCCCATTCTCTTTTCATAGGCAATGGCTGTACAGATACCCAAAGTATGTTTTATTCCATTATGATGACAACAAATATTTCATTCGAGTAAGGAGGCACGGTGGAAAATGTTTTTTTGCTGATGGCCTAAAGGAACTTAGAAGGGCACACGATCTAAATGAGAGTGTCATTCTCCATTGTGTTGCTTCTGACAAAAATACTACTTTCTCGGTTCATGTAATCGAACCTACACAGAGGCAATTGCGTGTAAAGCCCCTTATATAAAAAAAGGAGATATATTTTTACAGCTGATGTCACAAAGGACATGATACAGCACAACCTCCCCTTGGTGGGTTTCACTGCACCTTTAATCATCTATGATCATTTGTCATTTCTTTTTTCATTCCATTGCCTGCTCATTCCTTCCTGATCAAATTGTTTGACCATTCCTTTCCTTTTTCATTTTCCATACAGATACTTCCAGCAACAGTTTCAAGATTTGTCCATGCTTCAAAGAAGCATGGTTCCACTTACTTGATGAAAAAAAATTGATCCCCGGAGATGAGGTAGTCTTCTACTACCAGTTTGGTGACCATGCATGGGAACTGCTGGTCAGGAAAGGTATTGAATGGGACAACGACGACATCAACTTTGACGACTGACTTTTCTTAAATTAAGAAATGTAATTTCCATTTTTAAACATTTTGAACAATTTTATATTCTGATATCATCCAACGACATTAGTATTTTTATTCTGTTTGACATGCACATCCAACAACTTATTTATTTTGGTGGTTGTCCATGCGTTCGATTATTTATATTCACATGTGATCTGCATGTTTCACTATTTTTTTTTCTCGTGGTTGTCCCTGCGTCCGATTATTTGCCATGGGTTGTTTTTATTTATGCCTTTGTTCCTCTTTTTGGGCTGACGTCTATTTGTATATATATTCATATGTGATATGCATGTTTGGCTATTTTTTTTTAAAACTTTTCCAACCAAAAGAAATGTTGAACCTCCGTGGGATTCTTGTCTTGCTTTTTGATTTTGTTGAAGCACATTTTTATTTAATTGGTGGTTCCAGTCCACCAGGAGTTTCTCTCAATTCCCTTCGTTTGATCCTTTTGTCATTTGATTCAACAAATTCTCTTGATTCATATCAATTTTTGTCCCTTTTAATTATGGGTCTCAACACCCCAATTCTATGTTTCTTTCAGATTTTGTATTCGTTTTTTGGAATCTCGAAACTCTCTGTGTAATCCAACAATGTTATTTTTGTTGAATTAATGAGAAGGTGTGGGGGTTCGATGTAATTTGGTTACATGGAAAGTGTTGTTTATGCCAACAAATTAAGAGAGTATATCTTAACTAATAAGATACTCTCTAATTACAGTTTAGAACTTACCATGAAGGAACGATGCTTTATGTTAGATACAAAACGTATTAGATATATCACATCAGTATTAGAATTCAGAAGCAATGAAACAACACATCCTAATTAATGTTTAGTACTCATCATCATGAAGCAATGATGCATATATGCTAGATATATCGTATATAAGAAGTAATGGCACAATAAATTAAAGATTGAATCTTAACCCATAAGTTACTCTAATTACAGTTTAGTACCTAGCATGAAAGAATGATGATATTGCTATATATAATATATAGCATCCAGTAGATATCACATAACCCCACTAAAAAACATGCATATACAACTAATGTTACAACTTTTCGCTTCATCACCCAGTCCACCAGATGATAGATGTTCTCTGGGCGGCAACGGAACCCTTAGAAGTGTTGGATCAAGTGGTCTCAGAATAATTAAGAAGGGGGGGGGGGGGGTTGAATTAATTATTCCTAAACCTTTACCAATTAAAAATTACTCTTTTAAGGCTTTTACTAAATTGTTAAGAGAATGAGGAGTAGAAGAGAAACTTAACAGAAAGTAAAAGCGAAAATTAAATGCATAGCAGAAAGTAAAAGAGTAGGGAAGAAGGAAACAAACACACAAGAGTTTTTATATTGGTTCGGCAACAACTCGTGCCTACCTCCAGTCCCCAAGCGACCTGCGGTCCTTGAGATTTCTTTCAACATTGTAAAAATCCTTTTACAAGCAAAGATCCACAAGGGATGTACCCTCCCTTGTTCTCTTTGAACCTAGTGGATGTACCCTCCACTAGAACTGATCCACAAGAGATGTACCCTCTCTTGTTCTCAGTCAAACCCAAGTAGATGTATCCTCTACTTGTACCACAAAGGATGTACTCTCCAATGTGTTAAGACAAAGATCTCAGGCTGTTAAACCTTTGATACTTTGTAAATGGGGATACAAAAGAATTCTCAGGCGGTTAAACCTTTGAACGCTTTTGTATTAGGGAATGGGAAGAATCAAAAGAATTCTCAGACTGTGTCGTTTTGAATTCTTTGACAAGGGAGAAGGGAGACACAAAAGAATTCAGGCGGTTAGTCCCTTGTTCTTTTGGAAAAGAGAGAAGAGAGACACAAAAAGAATTCAGGCGGTTAGTCCTTGGCGAATTCTTTTTGGCAAAGGGAGAAGAGAATGAAAAGGATGAATAGCACAAGTTTTCAAGGTTTAGAAAACCAAAAAACTTCTGAAAGCTTTTGGTACAAAGAAGAAGAAGAAGAAGTTGAAAGAGATTTCAAGGCTTGTAAAGGATTGTATAAGAAAAGCAAAAGTATTCAAGATTGTTGAAATGCAAAACAAAGCCTTGCTTTTATAGACTCTCCATGTCTGGTCAAGAAGACCATTCAGAAGAGTTATAACTTTTAGAAAAACTTAAAACCCATTTGAAAAAGTCAAAACCTTTTTGAAGAGTTACATCTTTAGATTTTTCAGAAACAAACACTGGTAATCGATTACCAAATAAGTGTAATTGATTACACAAAGCTTTTAAGTTAAACAATGTGACTCTTCACTTTTAAATTTGAATTTCAACGTTCAAGGGCATTGGTAATCGATTACCAAAACATTGTAATCGATTACAACCTTTTGAAAATAATTGGAACGTTGTAAATTCAGTTTGAAAACTTTTTCAAACTCATTTTTCTACTGGTAATCGATTACAACAATATGGTAATCGATTACCAGAGAGTAAAACTCTTTGGTAAAGGTTTTGTCAAAAACTCATGTGCTATTCAAAGTTTTGAAAAAACTTTTTTAATACTTATCTTGATTGAGTCTTTTCTTCATTCTTGAATCTTGATCTTGATTCTTGAGATCTTGAATCTTGAATCTTGATTCTTGATTCTAGGCTTTCTTCTTGAGTCTTGAATTCTTCTTGATTCTTGAACTCTTGACTTGTTCTTGATTCACTTGAGTTGTTCTTTGATCTTTTGAGCTTTTTGTTCATCACCTTTGTCATCATCTTTTGTTGTCATTATTGTTATCATCTTTTGTTGTCATCATTGTTATCATCAAAACACCTTTGAATCATTGTTGATTCACCATGAAGCTTTGCTTCCACAATCTCCCCCTTTTTGATGATGACAACTTCTGAAATCAAGAAACACACATACACTTTTTCCTAGTCGATCACTCTTATAAATGCTCCCCCTTTGTTTTTGAATTTATGCTTATCTTAAAATTAAATTGATTACTCATGTGAGTTCTTGATTTATCCCTATTTCTCTCCCCCTTTGGCATCAACAAAAAGCTAAAGTGTGTATCAAACTTAAAGTATGCAAATATATCTTAACCATTCATATAGCATTCATAAAAAATATTAACCACAACATGAAGTAACAATCATAAACAGATTAACTTATAAAATCCACATAGTCAAATAACATACTTGTTCAACCAAACCATGCAAATAAGGAAATAATAAATTGTTCAAATACCATAGTAATATAGCCAAAATACAAGGCTGAAAATCAAAGTAGTAATAATATTAAAATATAATTCTAAGATGATGGAGGCGGCGGTGGTGGAAGATCGAAGCTTGATCGGATGTAAGATACATCTTCTTCAACCTTTGTCATCCTTGACTCCATTTCATTGAAGCGCATATCCACTTGCAATTCTAAAGTATCAAACCTTTCACCAACAAAGGTTTGAAGACCATCAAACCTTTCCAAAATCTTCGAAAGAAGAGATGAATCTTCTCCCTCATGTCCTTCTTCACCAATATTTCTAGCACCCTTCTTTACCCATGATCCATCATGCTCCTTAATATAACCAAAGGATGCTATGACTGAAGCGCCTATAAGGAATGATCTCTTGATTGGAAAGAATTGGCTGCATAAAAAACAAAGCAAAGAAACCAAGTAAGACAAGCACAAAAACAAAACAAAGAAACCAACCAAGTAAAGCACCATCGAAGACTCACCATTAATAACCTGGCAAATAGCCCCACCAAAGGCAGACCAAAAATGCATCAAAGATGAGCAAAATAGCTCTGATTTAAGTGGTGCCTCCACTCCACCGACTCATTAATAGGCAACTTGCAAGCAAGCAAAGAATTGCTAACTAGGAATGAATACCATCCTACAACAGCCAGAAAATAGTTGTATAAGCCAGATCTGTTCGAGAAGAAAAGCACAAATAAATTGTTGGAACAATAAAATAAAACCAATAACAAAATGAATAAGCCCCAAAACATATTAGACATCAATCTAAAAAGGACAAAAGGCAGCCTCAGGGACCACCTGGATGACAAAAAAAAAAAAACTCCACTAAAAAACATACACATGCAACTAAACTTAGCAGGAAGGCAACAAAAGCAAAACCTCATATACACATGGAACCGAACTTAGCAGCAAGGCAACAAAAGCAAAACCTCATATGCAGAACACAAAGCTGTACATACTGGAATGAATATACCTGCATGAAAAACAAAGCAAGGAAACGACGTGAGTAAAGCACCAACCAACACCCAACACCAGAAATAGTTGCATAAGTTGAAAAACATAAATAAATGTTACGAACAATTAAATAAAGCTGATAACAAAATCAATAAGACACAAAACATATTATACATCAATGCCAAAAAACAAACAATTCCACCAAAAAACATGCATATGCAACTAAACTTACCAGGAAGGCAACAAAAGCGAAACCTCATATGCAGAACACAAAAGTGCAAGTGTCAGCAGGAGGAAAGGTAAACTGGAACGCAAGATACCTGCATGAAAACAAAGCAAGGAAACAAAGCAAGTAAAGCACCATTGAACACTCAACATTAATAACCTGGCAAATAGCCCCACCAAAGGCAGGCCGAAAATGGATAAAAGATCAGCAAAATAACTCAGATTAAGTTGCTAACTCCAGTCCACCATCCGATTAATAGACAACCTGCCAGCGAGCAAAGAATTGACTGCATGCAAAACAAAGAAAAGAAACAAAGCAAGTGAAGCACCATCCAACACTCAACATTAATGACCTGCCAAATAGTTACACCAAAGGCAGGGGAAAAATGCATAAAAGATGAGCAAAATACCTCAGATTTAAGCGGTGCCTCCATTCCACCCGCTGATTAATAGACAACTTGCAAGCGAGAAAAGAATTGGCTGCATAAAAAAAAAGCAAACAAACCAAGTAAAGCACCATCGAAGACTCACCATTAATAACCTGGCAAATAGCTCCACCAAAGGCAGACTAAAAATGCATCAAAGATGAGCAAAATACCTCTGATTTAAGTGGTGCCTCCACTCCACCGACTCATTAATAGGCAAATTGCAAGCGAGGGAAGAATTGCTAACTAAGGATGAATACCATCCTACAACAGCCAGAAAATAGTTGTATAAGCCAGATCTGTTGGAGAAGAAAAGCATAAATAAATGGTAGGAACAATCAAATAAAACTGATAACAAAATGAATAAGCCGCCAAACATATTAGACATCAACCTCAAAAGGACAAAAGACAACCTCAGGGACCACTTGGATGACAAAAAGGAAACAACTAAACATGCATAAATATATTAGGAAACATTCCACCCACCATCATCATCCCTCTGTCAAATACCAAATGCATATTGGAACAACAATCCCTGCAAAACACACAGTGCATGCACGGAACTAAACGTCAATGGACAAAACCAAAACATTGAAAACAAACATCATTTCTCGCCAAACACAACATGCATTGATGAAACAAAATCCCCACAACAAAAACCATAATCGATGAAACAAAAGCTGAACAGGAAAAACCAAAACCGGAGAATAATAGCTGAAAAAAAATGTCAACTTTTAACTAAAACCCAACGCTTAGATGGAAACAAAATGAAGACGAAACAGAGCCAACGCAGTAGCACACGACACCTGTAACAAATTTAACCAAAAGAAGACACCTGCAGCACTACGTGGAGCAACCAACAGCCTGGAAGTGGGATGCGGAAATGCCCAAAAAACCAATAAAATGGACACATGTCAACAGCTGGAGCATGGGCACAATAGGATTTTCCATAGACAACTCTTTTATAAGACTTAGTATAGATTTGTATCCGTATCCTGTGTTTTACACGTGTTTATAAAACATATATAGTTTTATTTTTGCATTACTAATCATTTACGTTATTGATAATAATAATAATATAAATAAATTCTTTTTATTTAAATTCCTATATATTTTAACAAACCAAATACTAAAATCTATTTAATTCTATTTTATTTAATTTTTATATTATTAATGATCATTCACGTTTATTGATAATGGAAGAAACTCTTAGACCCACTTAGTTACTATGAACACATAGATAACACTAAAATAAAAACTAGATATAAACCTGCATATATGTTGTGCGACTACTTAACATCTTTAGAAAAAAATGTATTATAAAGCCTTTTTATTTAGATTATTTTTAAAAAAATTTGAGTAATCAACCCATAATCCTCAAGATGTGAATGCTTAGTGTTCGATTAGTAGTTTAAAGCCTATAAGAAGAAGAAAAAAAAAGTTTCATTACATTTTTTACTTAAATTTTTAGTTTTTTTGGTGAATTTTATAAAACAAATATTTCTGCACATTTTATCCACTACTTTAAAAAATTGACAAAATTTTCTCTTTTATCATTTGTCTGTGTTGTTGCAAGAAATCTTAACGATTAGCTTAAATGGATTTAACTATAACTGCTTCAATACGGTTTCAAAATTTGAACAGTGATTCAAGCAATTTGGTTGTCGAGGGGGGAAATATGTCTCTTGACCTTTTGTGAACTCTCAAGTTACTAAAGAAAGTACTTGACCCAGGGTGATTTTTAATAGAAATATGAATGAGGTAATGTAAAGACTAAATTTGAAAGAAAAACAATGGAATAGGTACAAATAAATGAAAGATAACTCTAAAATATTTGCATAGATTGATTATTTTTTTATTAAAGGTCCTTACAATTATTTCAGAAACAACTATTTTTATTGTAAAATCTAACTTAACTGAACCTAAATCGTATTTTCCCATGTTCGTATATGATTTCTTCATTTTCAATTGATTTCGACTAGTTTATTTGTACTTCGGCTAGATGGCAACAAGGTGCATTCCCCTTAATTATTCTGATTTTTTAGGAACCATTTCCTCACTATTACAAAATACACCTTCAACATCGGTTATTTACGACATTCTACATCAGTTTTAAAACCGATGTTGAAAGTACAGATGTTAAATGTATTATTGTTAACATCGGTTTTTTAAAACTGATGTTAACATAAAAATGCTAACATCGGTTTTCTAAATAACTGATGTTATATAGAAAGAACTACAACAAAATAAGTGTATGCATAATAAACGTTGACATCGGTTTTCTACAAAACTGATGTTAATGTAAAATATTAACATCGGTTTTCTAGAAAAACTGATGTTAATGTAATATATTAGCATCGGCTTTCTATAAAAAACTGATGTTAACTAATATATTAACATCGGTTTTTCTAGAAAACCGATGCCAACGTTCATTATGCATACACTTATTTTGTTGTAGTTCTTTATATATAACATCGGTTATGTATAAATAACCGATGTTAACTTTTGTATATTAACATCGGTTATTTATAAATAACCGATGTTATTAGAAATAACCAACATCGGTTTTTTGAAAAACCGATGTTAAGGTGCATGTTGACATCGGGTTTTCTAAATAACCGATGTTGTTTACTATATTAACATCGGTTTTTATTAATAACCGATGTTGTTTTCAAGTTTTTTTTATATAAACTTTCTGTTTTTACAATAAACCCAAAATTGTACTTATAAAATGCAATTTCAGACCCAATTCACAGCAAATAAACATTTTATTCTGCTTTCAAGTAGTTTTAATCACAATAAACAATTAATAATTGATTTATTATTAACAACTATCAACAAATGAATTCAATGTTCAAATAACTTAGGAAATGGAAAAAATGTTAAACCAAAGTAAACTAAGCTAAATTTAATGTCCCTAAATTCTAGCTCTCAGCTCTAACTCGGAGATAATACTGTGTCCACTGAATCCGAAACGCCTTTAATCTCTCTGGCTCCAATGGTCTAGTTTCGTTAAAATACTGCATGATGAAATAAATGATAATAAGTTAATAATGTAATACAAATTATAAAAAAAATCGAATTTGTTTGAAATAAACGTATCGCTTCCCAGTTATTCCTAAAACTTCCTAAAATGTTGGTGGTCATCCATTGCATGACATAATAGCCGCACTCAGTGCTTCCTTTTTGTCCTTTACACTAGATACATAATGAAAATTAGATATTAATTAAACAATTAGTGTACAGACACATAAGAAGTGTATATAAGTGGAAGTTTTATGTAAATGATGTACCTTGACGACAATCCACCTAGCAGGAGCCTTTGATTTAGGCTATGGAGCATCATCAAGACCTTTTAAAGCACTATTCCAGATGAGTAACAATTAAAAAATGGTGTTGTTGAGGTATTTGAATGCAAATGCATTGAAAAAACAATGACCTGTTAATTATCCCCTTAAGGTAGTTGTCTGGCCTGTTATGCAATGAACAAAACCAGACAACTAGGTGTTCCTTGAGCACGATGACCACCATCTGCCAGTGTCCGCTGTAGTGGAGACGAATATGGGTTAGTATATTAGTAAACATTAATTAAATTCAGTTATTTTGTGTCACTTACCCATTCAGGTAGGCTCCAAGGTAGACATCGCATTTTGAACTCTGCATCCAACTCTTTATGTAACTTTCAGTCTCAAACTGTGATTGCCCAGACCTCTAAATGGAATGTGGCTCGAGGAATCCCTACAGATTAGAATTCCCCGCTTGCATACTTGTTTCAGTCAAATGCTTGTTTATGTTAAGTCAAAGTTAAATATTTCTGAATTGAAAGCAATAACTTAGGTAATTAAAAGTAATCTAAAATGACTTACAAAATCCACAACTATAACACTGATATGCTGAGAAATTGACCATCGTGTGCGATTTCGGAGAGGTCTTTGTGCTTTATGTAGAGTGGGAAGTCTGGATTAAAGACCCCGAACACGGTGGCATCCCATGTAACCTGGTAAGGCTTCAAGAAAAGCTTTGGGATGGTCAATGTCATTAGATAAAGTGGATCATCGACCTCCAGATCTGGCTTTTGAGGTGGTTTTGCCGGAGACACAGCTGCCTGTTCATGAAACAAAGTTAAATGGCCTAATTTGAGGCACGCTGAATGAATTAATTCAAAAAGAAGAAACATATAGTAAGAGTAAAGTACCTGCTGTATAAAGACTTGACCAGATGTGTAGGCCAAGAAAGGAAGGTGTGAATTACCTGCCCCACTAAGGAAACCTCATCTGTGGGTATAGGAATGGGAGCATCTGGATCTTTAACCTCCTCCACACCCACCTTTACTTGGCCAATGGCCAGGCAACAAAGGAGTGTTATGAACAACAGTGGATCCCTCATAAACTCTTCCCAGGGCAACCAGGCGGGCAGGATTTGCTTCAATGTACAAGCCGCTCCTATTTGAGTCACCCGTCTCTGGATCGTTTCCTGAGGGATCAACATAACTCTCCTTTGTGCTTACTCGAGGACATGAGTGACCAACCAGAGGCTCAAGAGGCAGTGCAAATCCCTGAGATTGCATCTGGGACTGGAACTGGGACTGGGACTGCATTTGGCTGAACGATGCCATGAGCTGCCGAGTCACTTTTTCAATGATCGACTCCTCTAACTGGTCCCTGATTTGCTGGGTTAGCTGCTGCAATTCTTCAGGAGGCAGCGAGGAAGAGCTGTGGGACGTCTGTGGAGTCGATCCGAAGTATTGCTTGATGATGACACCAACTCCAGCAGTAGGGACATGTCCAGGGTGCTCTGGACGTCCAATAGCAGCGATGAGAATATCCTGACGTCCACGGGGGACGGAGGATCCCTGTGTCGCCTACTTCTCAAAGGAATCCTGCACAGAAAAGACACATTTGTACATGGCATTCACAAAATAAAGAAATATAATTCTAATGGTTAGTTGAAAATGACTTACGATCTTCTCAGCGATTTCTTTTGCGGTCTCAGTCGTCATCTCCCCTGTTTTCTTGGTGTAGGCCATCTTTCACTTCACGTGGCGTCTGACAGGGGATGGATGGTCGATAACGCCATCAACGCTTCCTGACTGTGCAGCTTCCTCCAGTTTCTTCTTGGTCTTCTCAGTCAGGAGCTTCTGCTCCAAATATTCATAACCCCCACGAGATAAAACGTGGGGGGCAGTGTTCTATTTCTGGATGGCCTGTGCCTTTTTTCGCACATCCTGAAAAAATAAAAGAATAATGTTTCAAATTGCTATAATGAATTATAACAAGTTAATGTTTTTTGAAAAACAACTTAAATGGCAAGGTACATACCTCCCAAGAAGGGTCTTTGCGAGTCTGGAAAAATTAGGCTCATTTTTCCTTGCTTATGCCGTATTTCTCACAGACAGTGTCGTCCACATCGTCCTGATCGGCTGCAAGGGCCCATTTCCTCGTGAGGTTTGATTTAAACTGCCTCCATCTCTCACCGATAGTCTGAAGTAACATCTTTTTCGTCATACTGTTAGAAGCCTGTGGGATTTCAAATTCTGCCTGACAATAACAAATAAGGTTTATTTGTTACAATAATGTATTTTTTGGCTATTAATTAAAGAAAACCAAATAAAAAAAGAAAAATGTTAGACAAGTGGCCTCAGATATCTTAAGAAGGGGGGTTGAATTAAGATATCACAAACTATTCCCCAATTAAAAAATTCTACTTTGATTTTAACCCAAGTCCCAAGATTCCTTTTAAAATGAATTCCTAAATAATAATTCAAATTAAACTTACTGAATAGAAACAATAAGCAACAATAAATAAAAGAGTTTAAGGGAAGAGAAAGTGCAAACGCAATTTTTATACTGGTTCGGCAAAGTCTGTTGCCTGCGTCCAGTCCCCAAGAAACCCGCTTGGGAGTTCCACTATCTCTTAAATCCTTTACACCTTCTGAAACACACAAGGACAACCCTTCCTTTGTGCTCAGATGCTTTATAACAAGAGACTCACAGTCTCTTAGCCATTTTTCAGAAGTAAGAAGAAGAAGAAGAAATGATCTCTCTTGAAAGAGACATATGTTACAATGAAGCCCTCAATTCCTTATTTAATAACACAAGTGTTTGTCCAAGGAATTTTTTGAAGATAAGAGATTTTTGTTTGAGAGGATTATGCCTTTTGTGAACAATGAAAACTCTAAAGAAAATTCGTGCCCAAGTCACCTATTTAAATGCCTTTGATGGCCATTCAAAAATCCAATGAAAAGTTGTGACTGTTGGCAGATTTTCTCAAAAATCCTCTATGGTAATCGATTACACAGTTATTTTTATTCAAAATTCAAATGTCCAATGTTCAAAAGCTCTAGTAATCGATTACATATGATGTGTAATCGATCACACACTTACAAAATCATTTTTAACCGTTTTAAAGCATTGGTAATCGATTGCATAGTTCTGGTAATCGATTACAACTTTGAAAACTTTAAAAATAACTTTGAAAACATTTCCAGAAAGCTTTGTGGCCACTGGTAATCGATTACAACCTCTAGAAATCGATTACCAGAGAGTAAAATGCTTGGAAAAGTTTTTGTTAAGATAGAAACTCACTTGGCCAATCATTTGTGCTTTTCAAAAACTTTTCTAAGAGTCTATCTTAATTCTTATCTTGAGATCTTTGCTTTGCTTGACATCTTGCTTTCTTCATCCTTGAAATTTATCTTTAATGATCTTTGAAATTCCTTGGTGTCATACCCTAATTTTTTCCGGGGACCATCTGTTTGGTGGGATGCGACCTTCGCTTGACTGCTTCGAGGTACTTAACACCCATCGTTAGGCAATCCGTGAAGTTCCGCGACATGTCGGGAATCGAAAGGAAACATTATTGCGCAATCCATAAAGTTTCGTAACATTCCAGAAGTCAAAGAGGGGATGGTTGCGTAATCCGTAAAGCTTCGTGACATTACAGAAAGAAAACAAGTATCGTTACGTAATTCATAAAGTTTCGTAACGTTACGGAAAAAGAATCAACAAAAAAGGGCAAAGGGGGATGTATTTAGTAAACATGGGTGTGCAAATAGCAACCAGGCCCACTTGGACCTTCCAGGGTGTTCCAACAGAAGGCAGTGCCTTCTGGTGGAAGCAACCCAGCTCGCCTGGGCGAGCTGGTCAGCAACCACCTCCCTCTTTTCCCCTATAAATAGGGGAAAGAGGGCAGAGCAAATTCGTTCAACCCTCCTGGTATCTGAGATTCACTTGAAATTAGTGGGAAAAATTGTTTCCGTGTAGAAAATCCAAGCTAAGGCGCTTCAGTAACGCTTCCGAGACGTTTCCGTGGGCGATTTCGTGACGGTTTTCCACCGTTCTTCATCGTTCTTCGGTTTTCAACCGGTAAGTTCTCAAAATCGAACCTTTCAATTCATTCTATGTGCCCTTAGTGGTCCCCACTTGTTTCGCGTGCTTTTACTTTTATTTCGTTTGCTTTCCGTGCCCCCTTTTGACGTGCTTTAACCATTTATTTAAGTCGTTTTCTCGCCTAAATAAAAAATAAAATAAATTTCCACCAATCATTTGAGTTGTAATATCTTTTAATCTTTGTTAGAATAAAATGCGATCAATCTTTCACGCCGTTACCACATTTAAAACCAAAAAGAGAGAAAATAATAATATAATAATAAAAAAATATCTTTAAATAAAAATAATAAAAAAATAAATCGGACGTTGTTTTCTTTGGGATTTTCTTTCTTAGTCGAATTGACTAATAACCAAAGTGAAACTAAGGCTAAAATCAACTCACAAATCAAGCTTTTGTCATCACCTAAAAACCATTTTAATGGTCCAACGCCTTGAAATGGTCCTTTTTGGTTTTATTGGTTAAACGTGGACTTTTAAAAGCCTAAAATCAACACATAACTTTGTCACCTCTTTAAAAAAACCAAGAGATCATTAATGGTCCAATGCCTTTATGTTTTCTCTCCTTTCAAAAGAATCAAGAGATCGTTTAACGGTCCAACGCCTTAAATGACCTTTTGTTCAGTCAAAATATATCTTGCAAAAAAGATAAAAACAACTTAACCAACGTTCAGTTCTCAAAGAACTATGTAGGTCTGATTTCCTTATCACAATTGAGGAATACATAGGAGCAAGGGAAACACCATTGTCGACCACAAAAACATAAAAATATAAAAAGCATAAAACACCAAAAGACATAAAAAAGGGAAAACATCTTGAAGTCATGTTTGCACACTTGATTAAAGGCTGTCGTCCCTTGTGACAGACGCGTGGGGTGCTAATACCTTCCCCGTGCGTAAATACAACTCCCAAACCTTTCAAACTTAAAGTTCGTAGACCACACCCTTTTCGGTTTTTCCGACGTTTTCCCCGAATAAACGTTGGTGGTGACTCCGCGCATTTTCCTTTCACGGAAGACGCACCCGTGAGTCTCGTGTCACCCTCCCGCCGAAGGGTAGGTTGCGACAGTTGGCGACTCCACTGGGGACTGTGTTTAGAGAGTTAGGCCAATCAATCAGTGTGCTTTCCTTACCATGACTTCCATTTTTGTTCCTTTTTCTTTGTCTTTTTCCTTATGTTCTTGTATGTATAAACTCTTTTGATGCTTTTAGTGTGTTTTTAAAATGTATGCATGAGGTAAATATTTGTTCATTTGATGCACACAAACACCAACACTATTTGCACACACGGTGAGTTGAAAAGGGGCCCTATACCCGAGTCCATGCTAGGTCTCCGACTTGCTTGATAACAATGAACCCTCATCTAGAGTTTTTCTCTTTGATAACATATCGTTGCTAGTAGTCCCTACTGCCGCAATATGTTCTTCGAAGGGGATGATACCTCTAGAGACCATCAAGAGAGATATGACCACCTTGGGAATTATCACTAAAAGCCCTTTTATTTTCCTCCTGTGTAGGTCCCTAAAATAAGGGCACGGAGCAAACGCCGCGTGCCATTTTTAACACTGCCATGCATGTAGTCCTAAATGTCATGTATGCCTTTTCTTATAATTGTTTATAGATATTGTTGTACTATGTACATCCCCGTGTTGTGCCTTTCGCATATGCATCATGCACATATCGCGTCTTGATCCCCTCACTTTGTCAAACCGACGGAGGGTCCGTGTCGCCTTCTTAAATGCATACGTCGGGCGCCATGCTGCCCAAATGTTGTATCTAAGAAAAGGACAATTTCTCGGGCTCCCGTATTCATAAATTGCATCTGTGCCATGTGCATTTCTTCATGCATTCATCCATTCCACCCCTGATAGATGTCAGAATTTTGATTCGCACTGGGTTTTGTTTCACTTTAGTAAAACATGGGATCGAGTCAGGCACCTTCGCTTAAAAAGAGGTTCTATCAAGTCAAGGTCAAGAGCCTAGGAATCTCCAGTCTGAAAGAGTTAGGGTAGTTGATGGGTCAGCTCCAGTGACAAGCTTTTCACAAAGCTTACGGTAAAATCTGGGACCTAGCCATGGCAGAGGTCTCCACAGAGGCCATTGCCTCCTTCGCCCAGTATTATGACCAGCCGTGCTTCACTTTTGGGGACTTCCAGCTATCACCCATGGTGGAAGAATTTGAAGAGATCTTAGGATGCCCTCTAGGGGGAAGGAAACCATACCTCTTCTCAAGATTCTATCCCTCTTTAGCTAGAATTTCTAAGATAGTCCAAATCTTGGCGCAGGAATTAGACCACAGAAAGCAAGTCGAAAATGGGGTGGTTGGAGTACTAAGAAAATGTTTGGAGGCAAAAGCAAGAATCTTGGCAGGTAGAGGCGAGTGGGCCCCGTTCATAGACATCCTCGCACTTTTGATCTTCGGAGGAGTCCTCTTTCCAAATGTGGATGGGTTGGTGGACCTAGCAGCGATCGACGCTTTTCTCGCCTTTCATGACCGCAAGGAAAGCCCGGTTGTCGCTATCCTAGCTGATCTATATGACACCTTCGACCGAAGATGTGAAAAGAGAAGTACAAGGATTGTTTGCTATACTCCAACCCTCTACGTATGGTTGGTTTCGCACCTTTTTCGCCAAGAGGTGAGACATGCTTGCCCGCTAGAAAGCCATCGTTCATGCACAGAGAAGAAAGAGGCAAGTTGGGACTGACTCTTACCAAGCAAAGAAGGAGCGTCTGTCAACTGGTTCCCCCGATGGAAAGAAGGAAGAACTGGGGTCCTGATATCGTGCAGAGGATTTCCAAATGTTCCCATGATGGGGACAAGGGGTTGCATCAGCTACAATCCCATCCTTGCTATAAGACAACTTGGCTACCCCATGAGAGGGGCACCACTAGAAGAAGAGCTCGCACCTATTATTGCATGAGGTTTCAATAACACCATCGTGGAGGTACTTCAGAAGGTCCGCAAGGCATGAGAGATGGTGCAAAAGAAGGAAAAGGAACTCAGAGGCAGTAACAACGGGCCTATCGGAGGCTACCATAGGTGGCTGAAAGCCTACACACAAGGTCTGAATTGGCTCCCGAATTTGAGAACCACTAAGGGGGTGGAAGTTGAAGCTCCGGAGGAGGATGAAGAGGTTCAAGCCCTCAGGGTAGAACTCGAGAAAGCCTAAATAGTCAAAGAAAAGTTCAAATCAACAGCTATTAGGATCTGAAAGGAGAACGCCGAGCTGAGAGACGTAAATACAGCCACCACCAAGGCCTTGGAACAAGAGACCAAAAGGGCCCATAGGGAAGAACATGGCTGGAACAAATTCCGAGGGGCTCTGTGCGGTAGTAACAGCGAGCTTAAGCTCCGGAGAGAGGAAAGGGACCAATCACGAGTGGACAGTTTGATCTTGAAGGATGAGTTGAAGGTTTGCCTAAGGTCCAAGAGGAGCTTGTCTCAGTGGTTGTGCGAGACGGAGACCAACATGTTAGCCATCATCAACAAGTACCAAGAAGAATTAAATCTAGCCATGGCCCACGAGCATAAAGTGGCGGACGAGTATGCCTGAGTGTACGCGGAAAAGGAGGCTAGAGGAAGGGTAATTGACTCGTTACATCAAGAGGCTACAATGTGGATGGACCAATTTGCTCTTACTTTGAACAGGAGTCAAGAACTTCCCCGATTGCTGGCCAAGGCCAAAGCAATGGCGGATACCTACTCTGCCCCCGAGGAGATCCATGGACTTCTCAGCTATTGTCACCATATGATAGACTTAATGGCCCATATAATTAGGAACCGCTAGGAAGTTTGTATTGTCACTCCGATCTTGACTAGTTATAACTTTCTAAATAAAAAGAGTTTATCCCACGTTTTTACCCCAAAATCAGTGCGAATCGAATCACTCCCACATTTTATCTCTAGCATGCATTCATTTTTTTATGCACTCCTCACGTTTGGTTTTATAGGAAAAATGCCATAACTAAATGCACCCCAAGGCATCCCTATCGCACCAGATCAAAATCTAGGACGATGGGTGACCAAGAGGAGGTACAGGAACAGATGAGAGCCGACATGTCGGCTTTGAAAGAGCAAATGGCTTCCATGATGGATGCCATGCTAGGAATGAGGCAACTAATGGAGAAAAATGCGGCCACCGCTGCCGCTGTTAGTTCGGCTGTCGAAGAAGACCCAACTCTCCCAGCTATTGCGCACCACCCTATCCCAAACGTGGTAGGACAGGAAAGAAGCACACTAGGGCACATCAGCAACCCCCATCTGGGATACAACCAAGTGGCTTACCCTTATGGATTGCCACCTAATTACATACCACCAGTCATACGTGATGACGCAGATCATGTCCCTCCCCCCATCCTTGAAGGGGAGCCTCTTCAACAGTCGGACGAGGTCCACGAGGATCGTCGAGAGCATGCTGTCGCAACGTGCCCTTTTGCGGGCGGGCGACGCGTGACTCGCGGGAAGCGTGTTCCACGAAAGGAATACGCGCGGAGTCGCCACCAACGTTTATTTGAGGAAAACGTCGGAAAAACCGGAAAAGATGTGATCTACGAACTTTTAAGTGAAAGGCTCGGGAGTTGTATTTACGCACGGGGAAGGTATTAGCACCCCACACGTCCGTCCCAAGGGACAACAGCCTTTAATCGAATGTGCAAACATGACTTTGATTTTTACGTTCCCTTTTTATGTCTTTATATCCTTTATACCCTTTTTATATTTTTTCTCTTTTTGTGGTCGACAAGGGTGTTTCCCTTTGCTCCTACGTATTCCTCAATTGCGATGAGGAAATCAGACCTACGTAGTTCTTTCTTATGCGTGAATTAAGTGATTCCTTTTTTACTCAAAAGATGATCATTTTAAGGCGTTGGACCATGAAAATGATCCATTTTACTTAGTAAGAAACAGAAATGGTAAACTTTCAAAATCCTATTTTTGTGGACGAGCTTGACTAGGCGAGTCGATTTTAGCCTTAGTTTCACTTTAGTTATTAGTCAATTCAATTAAGAATGAGAAATCCCAAAGAGAAAACGTCCGATTGATTTTACGCTTTATTTTACTAAAAGGTATTTTTTATTATTATATTATTATTTACCTCTTTTTTTGATTTCCAACGTGGTTGCGGCACGACCGATCGGTCGGAATTCTTTTCAACCAAAGTTAACGGATAATACAATTCAAACGATCGGTGGAAATTTATTTTATTTTTAGGTTAAGCAAGAAATGACTTAAATAAAATGGCTTAAGCACGTCAAAAGGGGGTATAAAAAGTAAATGAAACGAGAATAAAAATACATGAAACCAAATGTGGACCACCACGGGTACATAGAATGAATTGAAAAGCTTGGTTTGAGGTACTTACCCGTTGAAGACTGAAGAACGATGAAGAACGAATGAAGAACGTTGAAGAACGGTCGAAAACCTTCGCGAAATTCCTCACGGAAACGTTACGGAAGCGCCTCCGCTTGGATTTTCTTCACGGAAACAATTTTTCTAAGCAAATTCGAAAGAGAGAGAAGTGCCTAAGGGGCTGAACCCTTTTTCACTTCACTTCTCCCCCTATTTATAGAAAATTGGGGGAGAAGCTTGCCACCCAGCTCGCCCAGGCGAGCTCAGCTCGCCCAAGCGAGCAGGGTTGCTTCCTCAAGAAGCAACAACCTTCTGGAGGAATCTTCTGGAGGGCCCAAGTGGGCCTGGTTGCTATTTGCACCCCCATTTTTACTAAGTACACCCCTGCCTTTTTTTGGTGATTTTTTTTTCGTAAAGTTACGGAAACTTACGAATTTCGTAACGATACTTGTTTTCTTTCCGTAATGTTACGGAACCTTGCGGATTACATAATCATCCCCTTTTTGACTTACGGAATGTTACGGAACCTCACTAATTGTGCAACGATGCTTCCATTTGATTTCCGGTGTGTCACGGAACCTTACGGATTGTGCATCAATATTTTCTTTTGTTTTCCGGCATGTCCCGAAATTTCTCAAATTGCCTAATGATGGGTGCCAAGCACCTCACAAGGACCAAACAAAAGTTGCATGTCATCAAGCAAAGATCCCCGGACGAAATTAGGGTATGACACATGCCCAAGGAGACATCGATTCCTACTCCCCGATCCCCGCCGAGGGGCCGGCGCCCAACGCACTACATCAGCCCAACCACGTGGGAGAACCTCGAAACCCCCCAGCGCAGCCAATATTCTTGTCCACAGGAGGGCCACCCCCGGTAGCAGAAGAAAAGAGGAAGCTCAATCTCATCGAAGAGAGATTGAGGGCTGTTGAAGGCTTTGGCGACTATCCGTTCGCGGACATGACTGATCTTTGCTTAGTACCGGACGTCGTCATCCCCCGAAATTCAAGGTACCTGATTTCGATAGGTACAAGGGGACAACTTGCCCTAAGAACCACCTCAAAATGTATTGTCGCAAGATGGGGGCGCATTCCAGGGATAAGAAGTTGTTGATGCACTTCTTCCAAGATAGCTTGGCTGGGGCCGTGGTCATCTGGTACACCAATCTAGAAGCTTCCCGCATCCGCACTTGGAAGGAACTGATTACCGCCTTCCTTAGGCAGTATCAGTACAATTCTGATATGGCTCCCGACTGAACTCAGTTGTAGAACATGGTTAAGAGGGAAAGTGAGTCCCTTAAAGACTACGCTCGGCGTTGGAGGGACCTGGTAGCACAAGTAGCCCCTCCCATGGTCGAAAGGGAAATGATTACCATGATGGTAGACACCTTGCCGATGTTTTACTATGAGAAATTAGTGGGCTACATGCCCTCCAGCTTCGTAGACTTGGTATTCGCCAGGGAAAGAATCGAAGTGGGCTTGAAGAGAGGGAAGTTTGATTACGTCTCCTCCACAGGTACCAATGCTAGGAGGATCGAAGCAATTGGGGCAAAGAGGAAGGAAGGAGATACCCATGTCGTCACTTCAGTGCCCGCATGGATCAAGCCGCTGCAGATCTCCCACAGTACCCATCAGTACGCGTAACATCACCCGAGCTTCTCAGCTTGCGTTGGGGACTCCTCCAACTCAACACTCGTACAAACTAGGGCGCCTGCGCCCATCCAGAGGGAGGCCCCCCAAGCTACGACTCCAACCCCAACTCGCCTGGCCGGCAATGCCCACTTTGGCACCGGTTCCAACGCGATAAGGAACGTTCCCCTGAGGCCAAGTCCACGATTCACCCCAATCACAATAACGTACGAAGACCTCTTGCCATCCCTTGTCGCCAACTGGATGGCTGTGATATCTCCCAAAAGGATCTACCAGCCTCCTTTCCCAAGATGGTATAACCCTGACGCAACCTGCGCATACCATGGGAAAACCCCGGGCCACTCAACTGAATAGTGCCTGGCCTTTAAGCACAAGGTCCAAAGTTTGATAGAGGCCGGATGGCTGACGTTTCAAGAAGACCGGCCCAACGTAAAAAAAAACCCGCTTGCCAATCATGGAGGGGGAGCGGTTAATGCCGTCGAGTCGGGTAGGCCGTGCAGGTCCAAACCTTTGAAGGACGTGACGACCCCCAGAAGGTTTATCTATGAGGCCCTACAAGAAGGGGGCGTAATTCCCCGCGGTGGGTGCGAGGAAGATTCCTGTTTAATGCATCCTAGTGCACTACATAACATGGAAGCATGTTTAGCAGTAGAGGACCTATTGCAACAGATGATAGACCAAGGCCGGCTGGAAGTCGGCGATGAGGGGGGTGAAGAGCAACATATATGCATGCAGTCCGCAGATGAGGAAGGTCTTAGAAAGCCTAAGCCTTTGGTGGTATATTTCACTAGAGACACAACTCCCCAATACCCCTCGGTAGTTAGACCTATTCCGTTTCCATACCAAAACAGCCACGCAGTTCTGTGGAGGTATGCGCCTCCAAGCGAAAGGAAGAAGCCACCGACATCAGCTCGTTGTCGGCCAAAGTAAACAATATCACGGGGCTAAGCGGCATAACCCGCAGTGGTCACGTTTTCACACCCCCTAACCTGCCAACACAGCCCGCAAATGCTAAAGGGAAGGCGAAGATAGCAGAAGAACAAAATGACAAAGTGGTCCCCGCTCCGGACGAGGATATTCCAATGAAAGGTCTTTCTGAGAAAAAGGATGGCGGTGGCAAGAAAGAAGTATCGCTAGAGGAGGCAGGCGAGTTCCTCCGCATTATTCAACAAAGTGAGTTCAAAATCATTGAGCAGCTCAACAAAACCCCGGCTAGAGTCTCTCTTTTGGAACTCCTCATGAGCTCCGAGCCTCATTAGGCTTTGCTGGTAAAGGTCTTGAACGAAGCTCATGTAGCACAAGACATCTCCGTAGAAGGCTTTGGGGGACTCGTCAATAGCATCACCGCCAACAACTACCTCGCCTTCGCTGAAGAGGAAATCCCTATCGAGGGGAGGGAGCATAACACGGCTTTGCATGTGTCAGTCAAAAAGCACGTTGGAGAAATGACCAAAAGCATGTTGGAGAAATTTCCGTTTAACGCTTCCCATCTGAGACCAAGTTCCATGGTGGTCCGTGCCTTCGACGACAGCCGTCGAGAGGTGAGGGGAGAGATCGACCTCCCTGTACAGATAGGGCCTCATACCTGTCAAGTTATGTTCCAAGTAATGGATATTAACCCGGCTTACAGCTGTCTTTTGGGACGCCCGTGGATCCACTCGGTGGGAGTCGTTCCCTCTACACTCCACCAAAAACTGAAGTTCGTAGTGAAGCGGCATTTGGTCATTGTATCGGGGGAGGATGACGTCTTGGTAAGTTGCCCATCCTCTATGCCATATGTGGA
Source organism: Glycine max (assembly GCF_000004515.6). Classification (NCBI taxonomy): domain Eukaryota; kingdom Viridiplantae; phylum Streptophyta; class Magnoliopsida; order Fabales; family Fabaceae; genus Glycine; species Glycine max. The sequence continues at coordinate 28,637,435 of NC_038251.2, forward strand.
AGCCACGGAGGAGTCATTGGAAACGGTCTTCCAATCCTTTGAGGTGGTAAGCATTGCCTCCGTAGATTCCCTCTCTGGGCAGCCTTGCTTATCCGATACGGCAATGATGGTGGCCTGGGTGATGTTGGGGTATGGCTATGAGCCCAGAATGGGTTTAGGCAAGAACAACAGCGGCAGAACCAGCCTGGTAAGCACCAGAGGAAATCGCGGGAAGTTTGGGTTAGGCTATAAACCCATGCAAGTGGACATAAGGAAAAGTATCGCGGAAAGGAAGAGCAGAGGCCAAGGTTCGCGGTTGGGACGACAAGTCGAAGGGGCCCCACCCTGTCACATCAGTAGGAGCTTTATGAGCGCAGGTCTAAGACACGAAGGCCAAGTCATCACGATATGCGAGGATGACTCCTCGAGTAGGTCGGGTTTGGTACGACCATGTCCTCCTGGTTTCCGACTAGGAAATTGGCGAGTGGAGGAGTGCCCAGATGTTTATGCGACAAGCATAATGTAACCCTTTGTGGCCTTTACACACTATGGTTGGGCCTAGGCTTTAGAGTTTCCTTTTGTTAAGGCATTATGTCTTTTGTTCCTGAATTTATAATATAAAGATCTTTCTTCATTTGTTCCTGCGCCTCTACCCATTCTCATTCATTTGCATGTTTATTTTCTTTACACTTAGAACGCCAGATCCAACGACGAGTCCCTCGAAGGTACTAATACCCGGGACCCGGCCATCGATTTCAAGCAAGAAGCGGGTCAGACGAAGAGTGAAGAGGATGAGGATGTGGGACTTCCCCCAGAGTTGGAGAGGATAGTCGCCCAGGAGGACCGAGAGATGAGGCCTCATCAAGAAGAGACAGAACTAGTAGACTTAGGAACCGGCAGTGGGAAAAGGGAAGTAAAGATAGGTACGGGTATGACCGCACCCATTCGTGAAGAATTGATGGCCCTGCTAAAAAACTACCAAGACTTCTTTGCCTGGTCATACCAAGATATGCCCGGTTTGAGTTCTGACATCGTACAACACAGATTACCTCTAAATCCTGAGTGTTCCCCGGTAAAACAAAAGCTGAGGAGGATGAAACCCGAGACGTCCTTGAAAATAAAAAAAAAGGTAAAGAAACAATTTGACGCTGGTTTTTTATCTGTCGCTTGGTACCTGGAATGGGTTGCCAACATTGTACCAGTCCCTAAGAAGGATGGGAAGGTACGAATGTGCGTAGATTATCGGGACCTGAATCAAGCCAGTCCCAAGGACAATTTCCCTCTGCCGCACATTGATATCCTCGTGGATAATACAACCAATTTTGCTCTGTTTTCCTTCAAGGACGGGTTCTCCGGTTACAATCAGATAAAAATGGCACCTGAGGATATGGAAAAGACTATCTTCGTCACCCTGTGGGGAACGTTCTGTTATAAGGTGATGTCTTTTGGGCTCAAGAACACTGAGGCAACTTATCAACGGGCTGTGGTGGCTTTGTTCCACGATATGATGCACCGAGAAATCGAGGTCTATGTGGACGACATGATCGCCAAGTCTAAGACTGAGGAGGAACACCTTGTCAACTTGCGGAAGTTGTTCGAAAGGCTTAGGAACTATCGATTGAGGTTAAACCCCGCTAAGTGCACCTTCGGAGTCAAGTCAGGGAAATTACTGGGTTTCATCATAAGCCAGAAAGGGATAGAGGTGGACCCCGAAAAGGTGAAAGCCATCCTTGAAATGCCAGAACCGCGTACCGAGAGGCAGGTCCGAGGTTTCCTGGGGCGTTTGAACTACATTTCCAGATTCATATCACAGCTCACCGCTATCTGTGAGTTGTTGTTCAAGGTCTTACGCAAAAACCAATCCGTCCGCTGGAACGAGGACTGTCAAAAGGCGTTTGGAAGGATCAAATAGTGCCTCATTAGCCCTCCCGTGCTTATGTCGCCGATACCCGGAAGACCTCTCTTCTTGTATATGACAATTTTGGATGAGTCAATGGGCTGTATGCTGGGGCAACATGACGAGTCCGGGAAAAGAGAGCGCGCCGTCTACTACTTGAGTAAGAAGTTCACGGCCTGCGAAATGAACTACTCCCTTGCTGGAAAGAACGTGTTGTGCTTTAGTCTGGGCGTCCCACCGTCTAAGACAATACATGTTGAGCCATACCACCTAGCTGATATCCAAGATGGACCCGGTCAAGTACATCTTTGAGAAGCCTGCTCTAACGGGGCGGATCGCCCGGTGGCAGGTTTTGCTATCTGAGTTCGATATAGTCTATGTCACCCAAAAGGTGATAAAGGAAAGCGCCTTGGCAGATTATTTGGCTCAGCCGCCTCTCAACGACTATCAACCCATGCATCCCAGTTTCCGGATGAGGACATCATGGCCTTGTTTGAGGGAAGGCTAGACGAGGACCGGGACAAGTGGATCGTGTGGTTTGATGGAGCGTCAAACGTTCAAGGCCATGGCATCGAGGCAGCATTGGTCTCTCTAGACAATCAATGTATACCTTTCACAGCCAGGCTAGGGTTCGACTGCACCAACAACATGGCTGAATATGAAGCATACGGCTTGGCCATCCAGGCAGCAATTGACTTCAACGTCAAGCTACTCAAAGTATACAGAGACTCGGCACTGGTGATTCACCAGTTGAGAGGGGAATGGGAAACTAGAGACCACAAGCTGATAACCTACTAGGCCTACATCAAGGAATTGGCTGGTTTCTTTGATGAGATCTCCTTCCATCACGTTCCCAGAGAGGAAAATCAAATGGCGGATGCGCTTGCCACTTTAGCGTTCATGTTCCAGCTGACACCGCACAGAGACCTACCATACATTGAGTTCAGGTGTCCTGGCAAACCCGCACATTGTTGTCTAGTGGAAGAAGAGCTGGACGGTAAGCCTTGGTATTTCGATATCAAGCGATACGTTAAAAGCAAAGAGTACCCACCAGAGACTTCCGACAACGACAAGAGGACGTTGAGGAGATTGGCGGCCGGCTTCTTCGTGAGCAAAAGCGTACTATACAAGAGAAACCATGACATGGTTCTGCTACGATGCGTGAATGCTAAGGAAGCTGAGAACATGCTGGGGGAGGTCCATGAGGGCTCTTTTGGTATGCACGCTAATGGGCATGCCATGGCTAGGAAGATCTTAAGGGCAGGTTACTATTGGCTCACCATGGAGAGAGATTGTTGTCTCCGTGTGAGGAAATGTCACAAATGCCAGACGTTTGCAAACATTGTCAACGCTCTGCCCTTGCCTCTGAACGTCTTGGACGCATCATGGCTGTTTTCCATGTGGGGAATAGATGTGATTGGGGCATCGTTTCATCCTAATGGCGATCGATTACTTCACTAAGTGGGTCAAAGCCGTGTCATATGCTAGTGTCACCAGGAGTGTGGTGGTCAGATTCATTAAGAGGGAGATTATCTGCCGGTATGGTTTGCTGAGGAACATCATCACGGATAATGGCACCAACTTGAATAACATGATGATGGGGGAAATGTGCGAGGAGTTTAAGATCCAACATCACAATTCCACACCCTACAGACCAAAGATGAATGGAGCCGTGGAGGCAGCCAATAAGAATATCAAGAAGATTATCCAGAAGATGACCGTGTCATACAAGGATTGGCACGAGATGCTCCCGTTCGCGTTACATGGTTACCGAACCTCAGTACGCATGTCAACCGGGGCAACACCGTTCTCATTAGTATATGGGATGGAGGCTGTGCTACCATTTGAGGTGGAAGTCCCATCATTAAGAATCTTGGCGGAGTCCGGATTAAAGGAATCGGAGTGGGCCCAAGCACGTTTTGATAAGCTTAACCTCATAGAAGGCAAGCATTTGGCCGCCATGAGCCACAGGCGTTTATATCAGAAACGAGTGAAGAACACTTTTGACAAGAAGGTACGCCCGTGCCGGTTCAGCGAAGGGGACTTGGTGCTGAAGAAAGTCTCCCAAGCTTTGAAGGATAACAGAGGAAAGTGTGCCCCAAACTATGATGGGCCTTTCGTTGTAAAAAGGGCTTTCTCCGGAGGGGCCCTGGTGCTCGCCAACATGGATTACGAGGAGCTACCTTCACCCGTGAACTCCGACGTTGTCAAGCGATACTACGCTTAACATCTGGGGCAATTGAGGAAGTCGCTTCATGTTTTTGTTTTTGTGTGTTCTTTTTGGTTTCCCCCAGGGATTCCTGTCCTCTGTAATTTTCTCATCGCAGTCTTTTAAAAGAAAAGAACGTAGGATTGAGGTTCCGGTCCTTGCTTTGTGCTTTAAAAGATGTGTAGTATTCGATAACCTAAGCCTTTTCGCTTAGTCCATTGGATGCCCCAAGCATTTAATTGAAACTGAACCCGACCAGCTTTCGCTAAAAAGATTATTGCATTTTGAAAATGCTCATGCATACGCATACACATGCATATTTTGTTATCTTATGACAGGAGCAGGATCGTCTTAGGCGATGGTCAACGGGCTTGTCGGCCGCGATTGACGAAGGGCGCAGAAGACGACGTTAGTCTCTGCATGCTATCAGGCTTTTCATTTTACAGATAGCAAAAAAGAATGTTTATACGGATAACCACTCAGGTATCTCCGCCCATCAGCGTGACTCAAATGTCAGTATGACAGATCTTGTGAGCGCGGTAGATGACGTAAATCTCCGCGTGTCAACGGGCTTGTCGACCGCTGATCGAGGCCGTACCCGAATCAAATAAACATGAAAATGCAGTAACTAGGAAGTGATCCTAGGTCGTTTCCCAACGAGCAGTGACAAACCAAATGTTCATAATATACTTGTAGTAACAGTAACGATGGGGGGGGGGGTTGGTTGTTTGGTAATTAAAGAGCAGAACAAATAAAATGGAATACGAAACTACTAATATTAAAAACAGGTTGTTTCCTCTGATTCAGAAGCCACTCTCTTATCCTGGGTTATGGAGAATTCGTCCCTAACAGTCAACCACTTAATCCAACCCTATTTCAATTTACTAAGCGAAAATCAACTTAGGGTTTTCAATACGTGATTAGGCACCACATACACCAGTTAGCCCTTCGTCCATTAAGCATGAACGCAAGTTAGGCTCAAAGGCAATTAATCGAACACGAAGCGTGCACTGATTAATATTCACGAAATTGGGATAACTGGTGAAGGGAAAACTGCCAGGAAACCACATTACAAATGCAACCTCAAAGAGAGTTGGGCTTCGTCCTCAAAAGGAAACAACACCAGAAAATCTAGCCTTCCATGGATTCAAACAGAAAACGCAAATGAAACATGAAGCAGAAACGTAAATGAACAAGAACATAAATGAATAGAAACGTAAATGAAAGCAGAAGAAGAAGCAAGAATGAACTCGTAATTAGAAGCAGAAAACGGAAATTTGCATTAAGAACGAAAACTGTAGCAAGGGAACAAAAAAATGTGAAAACCTAAAACCAAAGCTCTTAATAATGAAAATAGCATAACAGAATAGAATGCCCTACACGAATCCCAAGGCAGCTATTTAAAAAGAGTCACTCAAAGTCACTGGGCCCTATTACAATACTCTGGCCCAAAACGAAATAAACACTGAACAACATAAAATAAAATTGTGAAATTTCCTAATTAGAAATTAACTAAGGTAAGCGCTTCTTTATTTGCCCTCTTCAAGTCCACAACCAAAATCCGGATTAAGCCCAATGTTTCATTAATTCCTGAAATTAGATTAAAAACATCAAATTAGCTAAATGAGCCCAAATAATAAAACTGCCTAATTAATTGACAATTAAGACCAATCAATAATTAAAATGGTGCAAAAAGGGTTTAGAAAATAGAAGAAAATGATGGCACATCAGCCGCGATTGACGAAGGGCGCAGAAGACGACGTTAGTCTCTGTGTGCTATCAAGCTTTTCGTCTTACAGATAGCAAAAAAGAATGTTTATATGGATAACCACTCGGGTATCTCCACCCGTCAGCGTGACTCAAATGTCAGTATGACAGAACTTGTGAGGGTGGCCGACAAAAGCGAGGCTCTTGCTCCTACGTATCCTCCAATGAGGAACTTAGACCTACGTAGTTCTTGATAACTTGTGAGACTTGAAAAAGTCTCCATCGGAAGATGCCAACATCTCCGGAAAGGGCGCAGATGACCACATTGGCCTCTGCTCGTCAATCACACTTGGGGTCCCTGAATGACGAGGTGCGGATAACCGTAAGGTGTCTCCGCGGGCTACCAGCTCTTGGGTCATGGTAACAAAAGCGGTGTGGTCGACAAAAGCAAGGCTTTTGCTCCTACGTATCCTCAAATGAGGAACTCAGACCTACGTAGTTCTGGATAACTTGTGAGACTTGAAAAAGTCTCGGTGTTTTCTCCACTAAAATGCAAACATGCTTTAGCAAAGAGACAAATATTCCAACTGATTATAGCAGCATATGCCTTTTTGAGTGAAAAACAATGCGTCTACCGGGGAAGGAGAGTATGCTGATGAAATTTTCTCATAACCATAAATGAGATTTTGGATGTTTAGCATTTCGTTTCTAAATGACCATTTAGAGGAAACACTGGGTTCGACAAAAATAGAAGAAATCCACTCAAAGTGCATCAATCTCGCACAGGTAAGTGTTTTATCCTAATTCCGAACCATAGATATGTCATGACTTGATTTTACAAATCATTTCCTATCAAATCAAAGATTACATGCGTGATCATGGATCAATAGGACTTCCCTTGGAAACGGGTTCTTTTGGTGGTTTTTTTTTGGCTTTTGACCTCTTCTTTTTTTGGCCCTTTTTCTGGCTTTTTTTCCTTTTCTGTTTTGGTTTAGTGCGGGGCGAAAAAGTCGCTAGCACACAATATCTTGGTTGGCAATTAAAGGGAGAAGACCACTTTAGGTCATGGTTTCCTTTCCTTCTTTTCGTTCATTTGGTGACAATTCTGTATTGTTCAGATATTGTCCGGTCCAAAGACCTTTCTGCACATTTCTTCTGTTTTCTTTCGATCCTTGATCAAGAGCTTTCTTTCCTTCTTTTTTTACTTTCTCCCATTCTTTGGTTGGAAATTTTCTTTCTTTTCTTTTTGCTTTCTCCCACTCTTTGATTGGGAATTTCCTTTCTTTTCTTTTTGCTTTCTCTTTGATTGGAAATTTTCCTTCTTTTCTTTTTTTGCTTTCTCCCATTCTTTGGTTGGGAATTTTCTTTCTTTTCTTTTTGCTTTCTCCCACTCTTTGATTGGGAATTTTCCTTCTTTTCTTTTTTTGCTTCCGAGGGTAAGGATTGACATTCTCACCCTGGGTCAAGGTTTATGGTGAGTCAGGATCTTGGCTCGAGGCTTGTAGAATGGCTAGACATGATACATGTCAGGGTTTGGTTTGGTTCAAGGATAAAAGGGATGCCCCACATTATTTCCATGACACAAAATGCAAAAATGATGATTTGGAAATTTTATGCAAAACTGGTCATGCATGCTCCTATGTGGACACTCAAGTGTCAAATTTTTATGGTCATGTGATGCTAGGACTCAGGATTCATTTCCTCTATTTTTAGTCAACCCAATGTTTCCAAAATATGCTCTTTTATCAATTTGTGCATTCATCCGAGTCCATTTTGGGCGTCCGGGAAAATTTTCACAGCATTCACCCTTCAGGTGTACACACATTTTTTTTCAACAACTAGCTATGATCAGCGAATTTTTTTTTTTCAAAGAAGAGTTGGAAGTCATCTCTTTTCAAAAGCATGTTGGTTTTTTAGCTAGACAACTTATTTTTCTTATTTTTCTCTCTTTTTTTTTCTTTTTTTTATTTGTTTATTTCTTTTTCTTGTTTGTTTTCTTTTTTTCTTACTTGCTCTCCTTTTTTATTTTTATTTTTATCATGATTTTTGTTTGTTTTATTTTTTGGATGATGTTCCTAAACGAAGAACTCTACACGGTTCCAGAATTTCAAATAAACATCATCGATAATAATGATATAAGCATTAACGCAACAATCCAAACAAAAATGTATGCGCTGTACAAAAGACAATCGAAACAACAAAAACAAACATTAGTCTCTCAAGTCAAAAAAATAACATAACATAAAAAATGATAAAAGAAATATGAAGGAAAACATGAATCTGGGGATCTCCCAGTCATGTAGCTCCACTTCCTCCCAAGAAGTCAAGCAAATCGGCCATCTCCTCGTCCTCGTGGGCCTCCTCTCCATCGTCGGGAGCCTCTGGGGGTGCCTCTCCTACTTGGGCCTCGGGCCAATCCCCGGGCCATGCGACCTCTGCCCTGAACTGGTCTGGAGTAGGGCATGAAAAAGAAGCGAAGCCCTGGCTCTGCATGCTGAGGCTCAACTGGTACAGACAATCATGGGTCTGTACATGTGCCCGGTGGTTGGCCGCCTGCTGGCGAACCAAATGCCGTAAATACTGCTCCATGTCAAATGACCCAGCCGGGCCAGCCTGATGAGGTGGTGGTGGTGCACCTGCGGCCTGTGGAGCATCACCCTGAGCCTGTCTCTGGGTGCAGTACTTCTCAATAAAAGCCCGGGTGATGGGCAGCCGAATCACCTTGGTAGGTGCCACGGGGACTCCGAACGACTGGCAGAGTCCTGTGATCAGTGCTGGAAATCCCAGGGCCCGGTTGGACTTATCTGGGTCCATAGGGTGCCTGGTCGGCGCCATACCTGCAAATAGATAAATGGCATCAGCGATCAACTGAGCCACGTGAATACTCATCCGTGTCAGGATGGCGTACACCAGCTGACACTTCGGTAGAGGGAGGTCGAAATTATGATCGCTGGGCAGGATGTTGCTGAGCAGCAACGTCATCCATATCTGGGTCAGGGTGGTCATGTTGGTGCGCATAATCCCACTCGCCTCCCTGCAGCAGTCCGGGCAAAATCCTGCCCCGGTATACACAGCAACTGGGCGATGGCCTCCTCATCAAAACCATCGGACCGATTCCTCCTCTGGCCATACTCGCACTCCTGGCCCTCTTCCAGCACTAAAGGATATCCTAGGAACTGGCTGATAGCATCCGCATCGAATGGGATCCACTGACCCCTCACCCAGGATCTCATATCTCGCACGCCCTCCTCCGTAGGCCAAGCATTGGCATAAAATTCGAGGACTATGTCTGGGTCGAATTTGGCCATGGGGGTAACCAGTGATGCCCACCGCCGGCGAACTATCTCCCCCTGGAAATCGGCATACTCATCGTCCCTGAGCTGGATGCGTCGCTCCCGGAGAAATGACCAACCCCTGATGGCCTCGAAGCGCTGCTGGTGTTCAGCACTCCTAAAGCGGTGGCTGTCATACTCGGGAGCGGAACTGGTTCCTTCGGCCGCTTTATCCTTCCTGGACCTCTTTGAGGCAAGCTTCCTCGGGGCCATTTCCTGCGAAGGCAAACATTTGGAGAGTTAGTTTTACCAAGAAATGCTATTCTTAAAACGAAAATGGCATACAACCTCCCCCAATAACACAAACATCAATGTAAATTTAGAGCGAACTCATGCACATACTTCCTTTCGAACATTCACTCGCACAAGATATTCTTCTAACTAAGAAAAATGCACCCAGGCACAATCAAGGCACCTTCGTTACCTAGATCACTTATATGTACTTCCAAGGTGTATTTGCTACCTACATCACATGCACTTCCTTTGCTAAATTTACATACATGCATACTCAAAGCATTTTGGCTACCAAAAATTGCATACGTGCACATTTTGGTATTTCTAATACCTATACATATACAAACTTTGTGATGAATCTTGGCTATCTACACAATAAGGTGCTACATTTCATGCTTTATTCAAGTGTTTTTGCTACCTAAAGCCGCATGCAAATTCAAGTATATTTTCTTTTGCTGACTAAAATTGCATTCAAATTAAAAGGTATCTTTGTAAGGTATTTTCTTTACATAACATGCAACATATATATATTTTTTGTGAGACATTTTGACTACCAAAAATTACATGTACATACATCCAAGTATTTTGCTACCATACCCAAAGTGTAAATTGCCAAAGGTATTTTGCTACTTATTCCACACCTACACGTTTATGATGAACAAAATTCCTAAACATCTAGGCGTAGGGAAACTATTGTAGCGTGGCTCATAGCTGATTGCTGGCCAAAAAAAAAAAAAAAGAGGTAGCTTCACCCAATATGCACCCATTCTTGTGTTCTCTTGCATAAAAACTTTGGTTCCTAGGCCTAGGATATATGTGGGGCAATTACTCTAGCCCTTTCAAAACTGAATGCATGTCCCAAAAAATAGAAAATATGTGCAAACCAAATTGCCCCATGGGTTGTTTCCCTACGAAAACCACGCGTTAATGCCATTGAGGCATTTCACCGAACACTTGGTGGGCGCACGTTTAGGCATCAATAGCAAGAGAACGGGGACAATGTGGCATGCCCCATTACTTCAAAATACATTATAGGCCTAGGGCCATCTCATACAAACCCCCAATTCAACCCAACCAAGCAAGAAAACAAACCAAAATTGCCCCACATATTTGAGCACATCCCCACAATTTAGAGCACCAAAAGGAGATCAAAATACCCCAAATGAAAAGCTAGAAAGCTTAAAGATGGAATACTTACTTGTTGGTGATAAATAAAAGCGCAAAACGGAATCGAAAAATGCGAAAAGTAGAGATCCTAGGGCTGCAAACTCGTAAATTCCGTGGGTATGGCTTTTGAATGGGGGGAAAAGAAGTTTTTGAATGCAAAAACGTCCCCCTTTCGTCATTTTTTATATTTTGGTGCAGGGGTTGCTCGCCCAAGCGAGCTAACCTGCACTTTTTTTTTTAGGGGAAACATAACCATGGCCCCCCTCTCTTTACAGGTTAATGTTTGCCTACTCGAACTTACTTAAGTTAGAATTAGGTATCGGTTTACTTATTTAAAACAAAAAATAGTAATAATCACTGTGAATTCAAAGGATATTGGGCTGCCTTGCAGCGACGTTCTCTGCTTGTCCAGCGCCGGGAAGAAATGACGATCGGTCAGTCATGACCCTATCCTCCATTTGCGTCCGTTGCTAAGTACCTACAAGTAGGAAACAGACAATGTGCGGCCAATCATGACCGGGTTGTTGTCTTACCTTGATTGGTTTTCTGCCGCTTTAACTTTGTCTCTACCCCAGAAGGTAGCTCGAGATGATCCTGCCCCTGTTTTTACCACAACAATATGCATGCGTATGCGTATGCATGAACGTTTTCAAACACAGCAAATTTAAGTGAAAGTTGGTTTAGGTTCAATTTTAATTAAGCGCTTGGGGCATCCTGTTAGTGCTTAGCTCTACTGAGTGTTTAAAAGATTGGCTAAGATTTTGTTAAAACATAAGCACTTAGACAATGAAGGAAAGCTGGAGTTGCTGCACATGATGTCCAACGTTATGTCAAGGAATCAGATCGGGCCGCACAATGCACAAGGCAAGATAAAATGTCAAATGAAGAATTGAAGCTGCAGGATCCACGATGTCGGATACAATGTCCAGGACATCCTGCCCGAAAATACTGGACACATAAATCTGTTATATCTTTAACAGATTGTGCAGGATCCACGATGTCGGATACGATGTCCTGACATCCGGCCCGAAAATACTGGACACATAAATCTGTTATCTCTTTAACAGATTATTGTGCAGTTAGCAACAAATTTGGCGATCTATCTCTTGGAACGAATTAAAAGATAATTAAAGTTCGAATTGCAAACTTGAATAGTTCGTTCAGGGATTAAAGATTAAAGATAAAAACTAAAAGATCAAACTGTATCTTTTAGATCTTTAAGTGCAGATTTTCAGGAAAATGATAGATCTCATCCAGCACAAGCTGTTGCAGCCCAGATACGCACACTGCTATATAAACATGAAGGCTGCACGAGTTTTCTACCAAGTCCGGGATTGAAGAGTTATTTTGTGAGTTTTGGGACTTGAGTGTTTTGTGAGCCACCTTGATGTCACCCTAACATCAAGTGTTGGACCTGAGTGTGTAGAGTTGATCTCTATAGTGTGTGGAGTTGATCTCTATTGTTCAGAGAGCAATCTCTGGTGTGTATTTGAATTAATTGTAAACACGGGAGAGTGATTGAGAGGGAGTGAGAGGGGTTTCTCATATCTAAGAGTGGCTCTTAGGTAGAGATTGCACGGGTAGTGGTTAGGTGAGAAGGTTGTAAACAGTGGCTGTTAGATCTTCGAACTAACACTATTTTAGTGGATTTCCTCCCTGGCTTGGTAGCCCCCAGATGTAGGTGACGTTGCACCGAACTGGGTTAACAATTCTCTTGTGTTATTCACTTGTTTAATCTGTTCATACGGTCATATACAAGCTGCATGTTCTGAAGCGCGATGTCGTGACATCCTGTACGACATCTGTCCCCAGTATCAGAATTTCAATTGGTATCAGAGCAGGCACTCGAAATCACTGAGTGAGATCTAGGGAGATAAATTCTGATGAACATGGAGAAAGAAGGAGGACCAGTGAACAGACCACCAATTCTGGATGGAACCAACTATGAATACTGGAAAGCAAGGATGGTGGCCTTCCTCAAATCACTGGATAGCAGAACCTGGAAAGCTGTCATCAAAGGCTGGGAACATCCCAAGATGCTGGACACAGAAGGAAAGCCCACTGATGGATTGAAGCCAGAAGAAGACTGGACAAAAGAAGAGGACGAATTGGCACTTGGAAACTCCAAAGCCTTGAATGCTCTATTCAATGGAGTTGACAAGAATATCTTCAGACTGATCAACACATGCACAGTGGCCAAGGATGCATGGGAGATCCTGAAAACCACTCATGAAGGAACCTCCAAAGTGAAGATGTCCAGATTGCAACTATTGGCTACAAAATTCGAAAATCTGAAGATGAAGGAGGAAGAGTGTATTCATGACTTCCACATGAACATTCTTGAAATTGCCAATGCTTGCACTGCCTTGGGAGAGAGGATGACAGATGAAAAGCTGGTGAGAAAGATCCTCAGATCTTTGCCTAAGAGATTTGACATGAAAGTCACTGCAATAGAGGAGGCCCAAGACATTTGCAACATGAGAGTAGATGAACTCATTGGTTCCCTTCAAACCTTTGAGCTAGGACTCTCGGATAGGACTGAAAAGAAGAGCAAGAACTTGGCGTTCGTGTCCAATGATGAAGGAGAAGAAGATGAGTATGACCTGGATACTGATGAAGGTCTGGCTAATGCAGTTGTGCTCCTTGGAAAACAGTTCAACAAAGTGCTGAACAGAATGGACAGGAGGCAGAAACCACATGTCCGGAACATCCCTTTCGACATCAGGAAAGGTAGTGAATACCAGAAAAGGTCAGATGAAAAACCCAGTCACAGCAAAGGAGTTCAATGCCATGGGTGTGAAGGCTATGGACACATCAAAGCTGAATGTCCCACTCATCTTAAGAAGCAGAGGAAAGGACTTTCTGTATGTCGGTCTGATGATACAGAGAGTGAACAAGAAAGTGATTCTGACAGAGATGTGAATGCACTCACTGGGAGATTTGAATCTGCTGAAGATTCAAGTGATACAGATAGTGAAATCACTTTTGATGAGCTTGCTATATCCTATAGAGAACTATGCATCAAAAGTGAGAAGATTCTTCAGCAAGAAGCACAACTGAAGAAGGTCATTGCAAATCTGGAGGCTGAGAAGGAGGCACATGAAGAGGAGATCTCTGAGCTTAAAGGGGAAGTTGGTTTTCTGAACTCTAAACTGGAAAACATGACAAAATCAATAAAGATGCTGAATAAAGGCTCAGATATGCTTGATGAAGGGCTACAGCTTGGGAAGAATGTTGGAAACCAGAAAGGACTTGGGTTTAATCATAAATCTGCTGGCAGAATAACCATGACAGAATTTGTTCCTGCCAAAAACAGCACTGGAGCCACGATGTCACAACATCGGTCTCGACATCATGGAACGCAGCAGAAAAAGAGTAAAAGAAGTAAAAGAAAGAAGTGGAGGTGTCACTACTGTGGCAAGTATGGTCACATAAAGCCCTTTTGCTATCATCTACATGGCCATCCACATCATGGAACTCAAAGTAGCAGCAGCAGACAGAAGATGATGTGGGTTCCAAAACACAAGATTGTCAGTCTTGTTGTTCATACTTCACTTAGAGCATCAGCTAAGGAAGATTGGTACCTAGATAGCGGCTGTTCCAGACACATGACAGGAGTTAAAGAATTCCTGGTGAACATTGAGCCCTGCTCCACTAGCTATGTGACATTTGGAGATGGCTCTAAAGGAAAGATCATTGGAATGGGAAAGCTAGTCCATGATGGACTTCCTAGTCTGAACAGAGTACTGCTAGTGAAGGGACTGACTGCAAACCTGATCAGCATCAGTCAGTTGTGTGATGAAGGATTCAATGTAAACTTCACAAAGTCAAAATGCTTGGTGACAAATGAGAAGAGTGAAGTCCTAATGAAGGGCAGCAGATCAAAGGACAACTGTTACCTATGGACACCTCAAGAAACCAGCTACTCCTCCACATGTCTATTCTCCAAAGAAGATGAAGTCAGAATATGGCATCAAAGATTTGGACATCTGCACTTAAGAGGCATGAAGAAAATCATTGACAAAGGTGCTGTTAGAGGCATTCCCAATCTGAAAATAGAAGAAGGCAGAATCTGTGGTGAATGTCAGATTGGAAAGCAAGTCAAGATGTCCCACCAGAAGCTTCAACATCAGACCACTTCCAGGGTGCTGGAACTACTTCACATGGACTTGATGGGGCCTATGCAAGTTGAAAGCCTTGGAGGGAAGAGGTATGCCTATGTTGTTGTGGATGATTTCTCAAGATTTACCTGGGTCAACTTTATCAGAGAGAAATCAGACACCTTTGAAGTATTCAAAGAGTTGAGTCTAAGACTTCAAAGAGAAAAAGACTGTGTCATCAAGAGAATTAGAAGTGACCATGGCAGAGAGTTTGAAAACAGCAAGTTTACTGAATTCTGCACATCTGAAGGCATCACTCATGAGTTCTCTGCAGCCATTACACCACAACAAAATGGCAGAGTTGAAAGGAAAAACAGGACTTTGCAAGAGGCTGCTAGGGTCATGCTTCATGCCAAAGAACTCCCCTATAATCTCTGGGCTGAAGCCATGAACACAGCATGCTACATCCACAACAGAGTCACACTTAGAAAAGGGACTCCAACCACACTGTATGAAATCTGGAAAGGGAGGAAGCCAACTGTCAAGCACTTCCACATCTTTGGAAGTCCATGTTACATTTTGGCAGATAGAGAGCAAAGGAGAAAGATGGATCCCAAGAGTGATGCAGGAATATTCCTGGGATACTCTACAAACAGCAGAGCATATAGAGTATTCAATTCCAGAACTAGAACTGTGATGGAATCCATCAATGTGGTTGTTGATGATCTAACTCCAGCAAGAAAGAAGGATGTCGAAGAAGATGTCAGAACATCGGGAGACAATGTAGCAGATACAGCTAAAAGTGCAGAAAATGCAGAAAACTCTGATTCTGCTACAGATGAACCAAACATCAACCAACCTGACAAGAAACCCTCCATTAGAATCCAGAAGATGCACCCCAAGGAGCTGATTATAGGAGATCCAAACAGAGGGGTCACTACAAGATCAAGGGAGATTGAGATTGTCTCCAATTCATGCTTTGTCTCCAAAATTGAGCCCAAGAATGTGAAAGAGGCACTGACTGATGAGTTCTGGATCAATGCTATGCAAGAAGAATTGGGGCAATTCAAAAGGAATGAAGTTTGGGAGCTAGTTCCTAGACCCGAGGGAACTAATGTGATTGGCACCAAGTGGATCTTCAAGAACAAAACCAATGAAGAAGGTGTCATAACCAGAAACAAGGCCAGACTTGTTGCTCAAGGCTACACTCAGATTGAAGGTGTAGACTTTGATGAAACTTTCGCCCCTGTTGCTAGACTTGAGTCCATCAGATTGTTACTTGGCGTAGCTTGCATCCTCAAATTCAAGCTGTACCAGATGGATGTGAAGAGCGCGTTTCTGAATGGATACCTGAATGAAGAAGTCTATGTGGAGCAGCCAAAGGGATTTGTAGATCCAACTCATCCAGATCATGTATACAGGCTCAAGAAGGCTCTCTATGGATTGAAGCAAGCTCCAAGAGCTTGGTATGAAAGGCTAACAGAGTTCCTTACTCAGCAAGGGTATAGGAAGGGAGGAATTGACAAGACTCTCTTTGTCAAACAAGATGCTGAAAACTTGATGATAGCACAGATATATGTTGATGACATTGTGTTTGGAGGGATGTCGAATGAGATGCTTCGACATTTTGTCCAACAGATGCAATCTGAATTTGAGATGAGTCTTGTTGGAGAGCTGACTTATTTTCTGGGACTCCAAGTGAAGCAGATGGAAGACACCATATTCCTCTCACAAAGCAAGTATGCAAAGAACATTGTCAAGAAGTTTGGGATGGAAAATGCCAGCCATAAAAGAACACCTGCACCTACTCACTTGAAGCTGACAAAAGATGAAGCTGGCACCAGTGTTGATCAAAGTCTGTACAGAAGCGTGATTGGGAGCTTACTATATTTAACAGCTAGCAGACCTGACATCACCTATGCAGTAGGTGTTTGTGCAAGATATCAAGCCAATCCCAAGATGAGTCACTTGAATCAAGTAAAGAGAATTCTGAAATATGTAAATGGCACCAGTGACTATGGGATTATGTACTGTCATTGTTCAGATTCAATGCTGGTTGGGTATTGTGATGCTGATTGGGCTGGAAGTGCAGATGACAGAAAAAGCACTTCTGGTGGATGCTTCTATCTGGGCAACAATCTTATTTCATGGTTCAGCAAGAAGCAGAACTGTGTGTCCCTATCTACTGCAGAAGCAGAGTATATTGCAGCAGGAAGCAGCTGTTCACAACTAGTTTGGATGAAGCAGATGCTCAAGGAGTACAATGTCGAACAAGATGTCATGACATTGTACTGTGACAACATGAGTGCTATTAATATTTCAAAAAATCCTGTTCAACACAGCAGAACCAAGCACATTGACATTAGACATCACTATATTAGAGATCTTGTTGATGATAAAGTGATCACACTGAAGCATGTTGACACTGAGGAACAAATAGCAGATATTTTCACAAAGGCATTGGATGCAAATCAGTTTGAAAAACTGAGGGGCAAGCTGGGCATTTGTCTGCTAGAGGATTTATAGCAATTACTGTTATCTGAACGTGCTCAAACGTTAATAGCGCGTTCTCTACTGGGCCAAGAAAAATTCGACCGTTGCTTCACACGGCCCTTTACATTCCTCATTCAAACTTATATTGTCGTGGTAATCCCGTCTTCAGCATTTCCCCACAGCTCTCAGAATTTCACGAAACCATTTCAAAAGCTCTGCTTCTCCATGGCTACCGCACCAAAAGAAACCTCAGCTCTTGGTTCACCCTCTGTACCATCATCTCCATCATCCACCAAAGCACCATCAAACCAGGAACAACCTGAATTCCATATCCAACCCATACAAATGATTCCTGGTCAAGCTCCTGTCCCTGAGAAACTGGTTCCCAAAAGACAACAGGGAGTGAAGATTTCTGAAAACCCTAGCCTTGCAACAAGTCCTAGGGAAGTAGACCCGGAGATGGATAAGAAGATCCGCAGTATTGTGAGTAACATTCTGAAAAATGCGTCTGTCCCTGAAGCTGATGAAGATGTCCCAACATCTTCCACCCCAAATGTTTCTGTGCCTGATGTTGATAAAGATGTTCCAACATCTTCCGCTCCAAATGCTGAAGCCCTCCCTTCACCCAGTGAAGAGGAATCAACAGAAGAAGAAGATCAAGCCACAGAGAAGACCCCTGCACCACGGGCACCAGAACCTGCTCCAGGTGACCTCATTGACCTCGAAGATGTAGAATCTGATGAGGAACCCATTGCCAACAAGTTGGCACCTGGCATTGCAGAAAGACTACAAAGCAGAAAAGGGAAAACCCCCGTTAAGAGGTCTGGACGAATCAAAACTATGGCACAGAAGAAGAGCACTCCAATCACTCCTACCACATCCAGATGGAGCAAAGTTGCAATCCCTTCCAAGAAGAGGAAAGAAATTTCCTCATCTGATTCTGATTATGATGTCGAACTAGATGTTCCCGACATCAAGCGGGCCAAGAAATCAGGGAAAAAGGTGCCTGGAAATGTCCCTGATGCACCATTGGACAACATCTCATTCCACTCCATTGGCAATGTTGAAAGGTGGAAATTTGTATATCAACGAAGGCTTGCTTTAGAAAGAGAACTGGGAAGAAATGCCTTGGATTGCAAGGAGATCATGGACCTCATCAAGGCTGCTGGACTGCTGAAAACTGTCTCCAAATTGGGAGATTGCTATGAAAGTCTAGTAAGGGAATTCATTGTAAACATTCCCTCTGACATAACAAACAGAAAGAGTGATGAGTACCAGAAAGTGTTTGTCAGAGGAAAGTGTGTTAGATTCTCCCCTGCTGTGATCAACAAATACCTGGGCAGACCAACTGAAGGAGTGGTGGATCTTACTGTTTCTGAGCATCAGATTGCCAAGGAAATCACTGCCAAACGAGTCCAGCATTGGCCAAAGAAAGGGAAGCTTTCTGCAGGGAAGCTAAGTGTGAAGTATGCAATCCTGCACAGGATTGGGGCTGCAAACTGGGTACCCACCAATCACACGTCCACTGTTGCCACAGGTTTGGGTAAATTTCTGTATGCTGTTGGAACCAAGTCCAAATTTAATTTTGGAAACTATATTTTTGATCAAACTGTTAAGCATTCAGAATCTTTTGCTGTCAAATTACCCATTGCCTTCCCTACTGTATTGTGTGGCATTATGTTGAGTCAACATCCCAATATCTTAAACAACATTGACTCTGTGATGAAGAGAGAATCTCCTCTATCCCTGCATTACAAACTGTTTGAGGGGACACATGTCCCAGACATTGTCTCGACATCAGGGAAAGCTGCTGCTTCAGGTGCTGTATCCAAGGATGCCTTGATTGCTGAACTCAAGGACACATGCAAGGTGCTGGAGGCAACCATCAAAGCCACCACAGAGAAGAAAATGGAGCTGGAACGGCTGATCGAAAGACTCACAGACAGTGGCATTGATGATGGTGAAGCAGCTGAGGAAGAAGAAGCAGCTGAGGAAGAAGAAGAAGTTGCTGAGGAAGAGGAAGATGCAGCAGAAGATACAGAATCGGATGATGATGATTCTGAAGCCACCCCATGACCATCAGACCTTTATTTTTGCTTTTTACTCTTACTAGTTATAGGGGCATGTTCCTTTGAACAATTGATTGCTATTGGTCTGTAATATTTGCATGCATTCTACTTTTGTCAAATTCTGTCTAAAAAGGGGGAGTAATAGTATTATGTGTGCATGATTTATGATTTTGAGTAGTAGGATACGATGTATAGTAGTAGGATACGATGTATGCATGATTCATGATTTTGAGGGGGAGTTGTATGATACGATGTATGCATGATTCATGATTTTGAGGGGGAGACTGCTGCTGCTAATGATGACTGATGTAAGCTACTGTAACTACGAGTAGCTGATAGAAGATGCTGCAGCTAGAGCATGGAGACAGGGGGAGCAGAACGCTGATGTCACATGAGATGTCTTGACATCCTGGAAAAGACTAGTAGCTGATAGAAGATGCTGCAGTGAACTGCTTCACAGCAGTAAGAGCATGGAGACAGGGGGAGCAGAAAGCTGATGTCACGTGAGATGTCTTGACATCCTGGAAACGACTTGCAACTTGCAGAATTTTGCTGTCGCCATTACCAATTCCGCTGTGCTTGATTACTCTGATAATGAAAGTTGTTGATCCCACTTGCATAACTGCTCGTACCTGCTCACGAAGTGCCTAAGTATGTTTTAGACAAAATTTGCCAAAGGGGGAGATTGTTAGTGCTTAGCTCTACTGAGTGTTTAAAAGATTGGCTAAGATTTTGTTAAAACATAAGCACTTAGACAATGAAGGAAAGCTGGAGTTGCTGCACATGATGTCCAACGTTATGTCAAGGAATCAGATCGGGCCGCACAATGCACAAGGCAAGATAAAATGTCAAATGAAGAATTGAAGCTGCAGGATCCACGATGTCGGATACAATGTCCAGGACATCCTGCCCGAAAATACTGGACACATAAATCTGTTATATCTTTAACAGATTGTGCAGGATCCACGATGTCGGATACGATGTCCTGACATCCGGCCCGAAAATACTGGACACATAAATCTGTTATCTCTTTAACAGATTATTGTGCAGTTAGCAACAGATTTGGCGATCTATCTCTTGGAACGAATTAAAAGATAATTAAAGTTCGAATTACAAACTTGAATAGTTCGTTCAGGGATTAAAGATTAAAGATAAAAACTAAAAGATCAAACTGTATCTTTTAGATCTTTAAGTGCAGATTTTCAGGAAAATGATAGATCTCATCCAGCACAAGCTGTTGCAGCCCAGATACGCACACTGCTATATAAACATGAAGGCTGCACGAGTTTTCTACCAAGTCCGGGATTGAAGAGTTATTTTGTGAGTTTTGGGACTTGAGTGTTTTGTGAGCCACCTTGATGTCACCCTAACATCAAGTGTTGGACCTGAGTGTGTAGAGTTGATCTCTATAGTGTGTGGAGTTGATCTCTATTGTTCAGAGAGCAATCTCTGGTGTGTATTTGAATTAATTGTAAACACGGGAGAGTGATTGAGAGGGAGTGAGAGGGGTTTCTCATATCTAAGAGTGGCTCTTAGGTAGAGATTGCACGGGTAGTGGTTAGGTGAGAAGGTTGTAAACAGTGGCTGTTAGATCTTCGAACTAACACTATTTTAGTGGATTTCCTCCCTGGCTTGGTAGCCCCCAGATGTAGGTGACGTTGCACCGAACTGGGTTAACAATTCTCTTGTGTTATTCACTTGTTTAATCTGTTCATACGGTCATATACAAGCTGCATGTTCTGAAGCGCGATGTCGTGACATCCTGTACGACATCTGTCCCCAGTATCAGAATTTCACATCCCATGAATTGAGCGGAAGGGCTCAGGTGATCACAAATTAATGCAAAGTTTAAAACCAACGTGAGGACTAAAGCCTCGAACCCACGTTTACTTCTTTGAAAGATTGTAACGAGAGATACAATAGACGGGGAATCCCTGGGGGAAACCCAGAAAACACATAAAGATAAAGAACATGCAGCGACATCTTTAATTGCCCCAGATTCTAAGCATAATATCGCTTGACGACATCAGAGTTCACGGGTGAAGGTAGCTCTCTGCCGTCCATGTTGGTAAGCACCAAGGCTCCTCCGGAAAAAGCCCTCTTCACAACAAAAGGCCCTTCATAGTTTGGGGCCCATTTTCCTCGATTGTCCTTGACAGCATGGGACATTTTCTTTAACACAAGGTCTCCCTCATGGAACTTGCGCAAGCGTACCTTCTTGTTGAATGCATTCTTCATTCTTTGCTGGTACAAACGCCCATGACTCATGGCCTTTAAGCGCTTTCCTTCAATGAGGTTGAGCTGGTCATAGCGTGTTTGAGCCCACTCTGATTCCTTTAATCCGGATTCCGCCAAGATCCTTAATGACGGGACTTCTACCTCAAACGGTAGCACAACCTCCATTCCATATACCAATGAGAACGGCGTTGCCCCAATTGACGTTCGTACTGAAGTTCGGTAACCGTGTAACGCGAATGGGAGCATCTCGTGCCAATCTTTGTACGACACGGTCATCTTTTGGATAATCTTTTTGATATTTTTATTGGCCGCTTCCACGGCTCCATTCATCTTTGGTCGGTAGGGCGTGGAATTGTGATGCTGGATTTTAAACTCCTCGCACATTTCCCCCATCATCTTGTTATTCAGGTTGGTGCCATTGTCCATGATAATCTTCCTTGGCAAACCATACCGGCAGATGATCTCCCTCTTAATGAACCTGACCACTACACCCCTCGTGACATTGGTGTAGGAAGCCGCCTCGACCCACTTGGTGGAATAATCTATCGCTACGAGGATGAAGCGATGACCATTCGAGGCCTTGGGCTCAATGGCCCCGATGACATCTATTCCCCACATGGAGAAAGGCCAAGGGGCGGACATGACATTCAGAGGATGCGGCGGGGCATTGACATTGTCCGCAAATGCTTGACATTTGTGGCATTTCCTTACGTGGACACAACAATCACTTTCCATGGTAAGCCAGTAATAACCTGCCTTAGGATCTTTCTGGCCATAGCATGCCCGTTGGCGTGCGTTCCAAACGAGCCCTCATGGACTTCCTCGATCATGTGGTTCGCCTCTTTGGCATCCACGCACCGCAGGAGTGTCATGTCGTGGTTTCTCTTATATAGTATGCTTCCGCTCATGAAGAAACCGGCCGCCAATCTTCTCAATGTCCTTTTATCATTGTCGGCAATCTCTGGTGGATATTCTTTGCTTACGACATATTGCTTGATGTCGAAATACCAAGGCTTACCGTCCCGTTCCTCTTCTACTTGGCAACAATGCGCGGGTTTGCCACGACACCAAAATTCAATGTATGGTAGGTCCCCGTGCGGCGTTAGCTGGAACATAGACGCCAAAGTAGCAAGCGCATCCGCCATTTGATTTTCCTCGCGGGGAACATGATGGAAGGAGATCTCATCAAAGGTTTTAGCCAATTCCTTGATATAGGCTTTGTAGGGTATCAGCTTGGGATCTCTAGTTTCCCATTCCCCTCTTAGCTGATGGATTACCAACGCTGAGTCACTGTACACCTTGAGTAGTTTGACATTGGAGTCAATTGCTGCCTGGACGGCCAGGGCAAATGCTTCATATTCGGCCATGTTGTTGGTGCAGTCGAATCCTAACCTGGCTGTGAAAGGCACGCATTGATTGTCCGGAGAGACCAATACTGCTCCAACGCCATGGCCTAGAACATTCGACACTATGTCAAACCATACGGTCCATTTGTCCCGATCTCCGTCTAATTTTTCCTCAAACAAGGCCATGATGTCCTCATCCGGGAATTCGAGATGCATGGGCTGATAGTCGTTAAGAGGCTGCTGAGCCAAATAATCTGCCAAGGCGCTTCCTTTTATCGCCTTTTGGGTGACGTAAACTATATCAAACTCGGATAGCAGGACTTGCCACCGGGCGATTCATCCTGTGAGAGCTGGCTTCTCAAAGATGTACTTAACCGGGTCCATCTTGGATATCAACCAGGTAGTATGGCTCAGCATGTACTGCCTTAGGCGATGGGATGCCCATACTAAAGCACAACACGTTCTTTCGAGCAATGAGTAATTCATTTCACAGGCCGTGAACTTCTTACTCAGGTAATAGAAAACGCGTTCTTTCTTTCCGGATTCGTCATGTTGCCCCAACATACACCCCATTGAATCATCCAAGATTGTCATGTACAAGATGAGAGGCCTTCCAGGTACTGGTGGCATAATCACAGGGGGATTCATGAGGCACTTCTTGATCCTTCCGAAAGCCTCTTGGCAACCCTCATTCCAGCGGTCAGTTTGGTTTTTGCGTAAGAGTTTGAACAATGGCTCACAAATGGCGGTGAGCTGCGATATGAATCTGGCAATATAATTCAAGCGTCCCAGGAAACCTCGGACTTGCCTCTCTGTACGGGGTTCCGGCATCTCAAGGATAGCCTTCACCTTTTCGGGGTCTACCTCTATCCCTTTCTGGCTTACAATGAAACCAAGCAATTTCCCTGGTTTGACCCCAAAGGTACACTTGGCGGGGTTCAACCTTAATTGATATTTCTTAAGCCTTTCAAACAACCTCCGCTGGTTGACAAGGTGTTCTTCCTCGGATTTAGATTTGGCAATTATGTCGTCCACGTAGACCTCGATCTCTTGGTGCATCATATCATGGAACAAAGCTACCATGGCCCGTTGATAAGTTGCCCCAGCATTCTTGAGTCCAAAGGACATCACCTTGTAACAGAATGTTCCCTACAGGGTGACGAAGGTAGTCTTTTCCATATCCTCTGGCGCCATCTTTATCTGATTGTAACCGGAGAAACCATCCATGAAGGAAAATAGAGCGAAATTGGCCGTATTATCTACGAGGATGTCGATGTGTGGTAAAGGAAAATTGTCCTTGGGACTGGCCCGATTCAGGTCCCGATAATCCACACACATTCGTACTTTCCCATCCTTCTTAGGGACCGGTACAATGTTGGCGACCCATTTTGGGTACCGGGCGACGGCCAGAAAACCAGCATCAAATTGCTTCTTCACTTCTTCTTTTATCTTCAAAGATGTTTCGGGCTTCATCCTTCTCAGTTTCTGCTTTACCGGGGAACACTCGGGATTTAGAGGTAATCGGTGCTGTACAATGTCAGAACTCAAACCGGGCATATCTTGGTACGACCAAGCAAAGATGTCTTGGTAGTCTCTCAGCAGGGTTATTAATTCTCCACGGATAGGTGCGGTAATACCTGTGCCTATCTTTACTTCCCTTTTTCCACTGCCAATTCCCAAGTCTACTAGTTCTGTTTCTTCTTGATGAGGCCCCATTTCTTGGTCCTCATGGGCGACTATCCTTTCTAGTTCTGGGGGAAGTCTCACATCCTCGTTCCCTTCATCTTCCGTTTGATTCGTTTCTTGCTCGAAGTTGATAGGCGGGTCCCAGGTATTAGTACCTTCGGGGGACTCGTCATCGGATTTGCCGTTTCAGAAATAAAGAAGTAAACATGCAAATGGATGAGAATGGGTAGAGACGTAGGAACAGATGAAGAAAGATCCTTGTATTATAAATTCAAAAACGAAAGACACAAAGCCTTAACAAAAGAAAAACTCTAAAGCCTAGGCCCAACTATAGAGCTTTTAAAACCGTAAAGGTTTACATTATGCTCGTCGCGTAAATGCCTGGGCGTTCTTCCACTCGCCAATTTCCCAGCTGGAAATCAGGAGGGCATGGTCGTACCAAATCCAATGTACTCGGAACACCATCTTCGTATATCGCGACCACTTGACCTTCGTCCCCCAGACCCGCGCTTATAAAGCTCCTACTTATGTGGCAGGGTGGGCTTCCTTCACCTTCTTGTCTCAACCACGAGTTTTGACTACCGGTCTTCCTTCCCACGATGCTTCTCTTTATATCTGCCTGAGTGGGCTTATAGCCTAACCCATACTTCCCACGATTTCCTTTGGCATTTATCAGGCTAGTTATGACGCCGTTGTCTTTGCCTAAACCCATCCCAGACAGGCAAGCTTGCCCAGAGAAGGAATCCACGGAGGAAATGCTTACCACCTCGAAAGACTGGAAAATGGTTTCTAATGACTCCTCTGCGGCCTCCACATAAGGCATAGAGGATGGGCAGCTCACCAAGATGTCTTCCTCGCCTGATACGATGACCAGATGCCCTTCCACTACGAATTTCAACTTTTGGTGGAGTGTAGAGGGAACAACTCCCACTGAGTGGATCCACGGACGCCCCAATAGACAGCTGTAGGGGGGGTTAATGTCCATTATTTGGAAGGTAACTTGGCATGTGTGAGGGCCTATCTGTACTAGGAGGTCGATCTCTCCCCTAACCTCTCGGCGGGTGCCGTCGAAGGCACGAACCACCATTGAACTCGGCTTTAGGTGGGAGGAATTGAATGGTAATTTCTCCAAAGTGCTCTTAGGCATCACGTTTAAACTAGAACCATTATCGATGAGCACCTTGGCTACGATATGGTCCATACACTTGACTGATACTTGCAAAGCTTTGTTATGCCCTCTCCCCTCGGCGGGGATTTCTTCTTCGGCAAAGGCGAGATAGTTGTTGGCAGTGATATTATTGACCAGCCCTCCGAAACCTTCTACCGAGATGTCTTGGGCCACATGGGCCTCGTTCAAAACCTTCACTAGCAGAGCCCGATGAGGCTCAGAGCTCATGAGTAACTCCAACAGCGAGACCCTGGCCGGGGTTTTGTTGAGCTGTTCGATAACCTTGAATTCGCTCTGTTGAATTATACGGAGGAACTCACTGGCTTCCTCTAGTGACACCTCCTTTTTACCATCCTTTTTCTCCGGAAGACCTTTCGCCGAAATATCTTTATTCGAAGTGAGGGGTGCTTCGTCATCTTCTTCCTCCACCACTTTTGCTTTCCCCTTGACGTTTGCGGGTTGGACTGGTAGGTCCGCGGGTGCAAACACACGACCGCTACGGGTCACACCACTCAGTCCCGTGATATTTGTTACCTTAGCCGACAACGAGCTGACGTCGGGGGCTTCTTCTTCCTTCCCCCTCGGAGGTGTATATCTCCATGGGACTGCGTGGCTATTTTGGTACGGGAAAGGAACAGGTTTAGCAGCCAAAGGGTGTCCGGGCTTTTGCGAAGCTGTGCCCTTGGTGAAGTATATCACCAAGGGTTTGGGCTTCGCAACAATGCTCCCATCCGTGGATTGCATGCATATGTGCTGCTCCTCTCTTCCTTCACTGCCAACTTCTTGTCGACCTTGATCTATCATCCGCTGTAACAATTCCTCGACTCCCAAACACGTTTCCATGTCATGCAGCTCGCCGGAATGCAGCAAACAGGAATCCTCCTTATGCCCACTATGGGGAATCATACCTCCCTTTTGTAGGTCCTCAAAGATAAACCTCCTAGGGGTTGCCACATCCCTTAAAGGTTTAGACCTGCGCGGCCTATCGGACTCAACGGCATTAACCGCTCCCCCTCCATGATTGGCGAGCGGGTTGGTTTTCACATTGGGCCGATCCTCTTGGAATGTCAGCCATCTCGCATCTATCAAATGTTGGACCTTGTGTTTAAAGGCCAAGCATTTTTCAATGGAATGCCCCGGGGCACCCCCATGGTACTTGCAAGTCGCGTTAGGGTCATACCACTTTGGGAAAGGGGGTTGAAAGACCTTTCCGGGAGTTACCACGTCCAATTGGTTGGCGATGAGGGACGGCAAGAGGTCTTCATACGTCATTGGGAGTGGGGTGAATTCTTGAAATGGCCTCGGAGGGAAGTTCCTTATTGTGTTGGAATTGCCGGCCGGGCGAGTTGTGTTTGGAGTTGGAACTTGGGGAGCTTCCCTCTGGGTGGGTGCCTTAGGCTGCACAGGTGCTGAACTAGAGGCCTTCCCGACGTGAGCCGAGAAGCTTGGGTGATGTTGCGCGTACTGATGGGTATCATGAGGTGTCTGCGGGGGTTTGACCCATGCGGGCGTTGAAGAGACAGCATGGGTATCTCTTTCCTTCCTTTTTGCCCCCGTTGTCCCGATTCTTTTGACATTCGCACTCGTGGAGGAAACGTAATTGAACTTTCCTCTTTTCAATCCTACCTCGATTCTTTCCCCGACGAACACTAGGTCCGCGAAGCTGGACGGCATGTAACCTACTAGCTTCTCATAGTAGAACACTGGCAACGTGTCTACCATCATAGTGATCATCTCTCTCTCGATCATGGGAGGAGCCACTTGTGCTGCCAGGTCTCTCCACCGCTGTGCGTATTCTTTAAAGGTTTCGCCCTCTTTCTTGAACATATTCTGCAGCTGAGTGCGATCGGGAGCCATATCGGAATTATACTGATATTGCTTTAGGAAGGCAGTAATCAGATCCTTCCAAGTACGGATACGGGAAGCTTCCAAATTAGTGTACCAAACTACCGCAGCTCCGGCCAAGCTATCTTGAAAAAAGTGTATTAATAGCTTCTCATCCTTAGAGTGTGCGCCCATCTTGCGACAGTACATTTTGAGATGGTTCTTGGGACAAGTCGTCCCTTTATATTTGTCGAAGTCCGGTACTTTGAACTTCGGGGGGATAACAACATCGGGTACTAAGCAGAGATCCATCATGTCTGCGAACGGATAGTCACCGAATCCTTCTACGGCCCTCAATCTCTCCTCGAGGAGATCGAGCTTCCTCCTTTCCTCAGTTGCCGAGGGCGGTCCTTCCATGGACAAAACTATTGGTTGTGCTGTGATGTTGGGCTGAGGCAACGTGCTGGGTGCCGGCCCTTCGGGGATCGGGGGATAGAACTCGACATCCCTGCGAGCATAGTCTTGAGGGTCTTCGTGGACCTCGTTGGGCTGTTGGGGAGGCTCTCTTTCAAGGACGGGAGAAGCAATATGGCCCGCATCGTCTTGCAGGACAGGTGGTGAGTAGTTGGGCGACAATCCATAAGGGTAAGCCGCTCGGTTGTATCCCAGATGAGGGTTACCGTCATGCCCTAGCGTGTTCCTTCCCCGCCCTACTTTGTTTGAGGGAGGATGGCGTGCGGTAGCCAAGAGAGTTGGGTCTGCTTAGGCAGCCGAACTGACAGCGGCAGCGGTGGCCACGTTTTTCTCCATGAGCTGCCTCATTCCTAACATGGCCTCCATCATGGAAGCCATCTGTTCTTTCAGAGCCGACATGTCGGCTTTCATCTGTTCCTGTGTCTCCTCTTGATCACCCATCGTTCTAGATTTGGATCTGGTGCGATAGGGATGCCTTGTGGCGCGTTTAGTTATGGTGTTTTTCCCTAAAAAACCAAACGTGAGGAGTGGGTAAAGAAAGAAAAAATGCATGCTAGAGATGAAATGCAGGAGTGATTTGATTCGCACAAGCTTTTTGGAGTAGAAACATGGGACCAACTCATTTTATTTCAAAAAAAAAAAGTCGTATCTAGTCAAGATCTGAGAGACCATACAAGTTTCCTAGCGGTTTCTAATTATATGGGCCATTAAGTCTATCATATGCTGACAATAGCCGAGAAGCCCATGAATTTCTTCGGGGGCAGAGTAAGTGTCCGCCATTGCCTTGGCCTTGGCTAACAATCGGGGAAGTTCTTGACTCCCGTTCAAGGTAAGAGCAAACCGATCCATCCACATGGTTGCCTCTTGGTGTAAAGAGTCGATCACCCTTCCTCTAGCCTTTTTTTCCGCGTATACTTGGGCATACTCGTCCGCGACCCTATGCTCATGGGTCGTGGCTAGACTTAACTCTTCTTGGTACTTGGCGATGATAGCTAGCATGTTGGTCTCCGTCTCGCATAAACGCTGAGACAAGCTCCTTTTGGACCTCAAACAGGCAACTAACTCCTCTTTCAAGACCATGCTATGTGCTCGCGACTGGTCCCTCTCTTCCCTTCGCAGCTTGAGTTCACTGTTGCTACCCCACAGAGCTCCGCGAAATTTGTTACGGCCATACTCTTCCTTGCGAGCCCTCTTGGTCTCTTGTTCAAGGGCTTTTGCGGTAGTTGCATTCTCTTCCCATAATCCGGCACATTCCTTCCGGATGTGTGTAGCGGCTAACTTGAACTTCTCCTTGGCAAGTTTCGCCTTTCCTAACTCGTTTTTGAGAGCTTGGACTTCTTCGTCTTCTTTTGGTGCTTCGAAACTGTCTTCGCTGACGACTTTTAACTTGGCGAGCCAATCTAAACCTCGTATATGAACTTGCAGCCATTCATGATAACCACCAATGATGTCGTTACGAATGCCCCTAAGTTCTTGATCTTTCCTTAACGGGGTTTCCCATGCCTTATGGATTCTTTGTATAGCCATGAAATTTTGCGCGCCGAAATCCCTTACAAGGAAAGGAGACATGCTTTCTTCCATCGGTGCTCCCCTCATGGGGTACCCTAGTTGTCTTATAGCGAGCGCGGGATTGTAGTTAATACAACCCCTCGTTCCTATTAGCGGAATGTTTGGGTACCCTTTACATGAGAAAAGGACTCCCTCATTTCCTTCCTTCCATCGGGGGAACCAATTGATTGTTCTACCTCCTACACCAGCCAAAAGTTGGTCCCAATCTATTCTCCTCTTTTCAGCACACGAGCGATGGCTTTGGAGCGGACATGGATGCCTAGTGTCTTGCAGGAACAGGTGTGAAACCAACCAAACACAGAGAGCGGGCAAGCAACAGATGATCCGTGTGCTACTCTTCTCACACCTTCGGTCAAATGTGTCAAATAAATCTGCCAAGACAACTACCACCGGACTTTCCTTGCTATGGTGGTATGCAAGGAAAGCGTCGATTGCTGCTAGGTCCACCAAACCATCTACGTTTGGAAAGAGGACGACCCCAAAAATTAGCAATGCTAACACATCCATAAACGGGACCCAATCTCCTTGACTTGCCATATCCCTCGCCTTATCTTCTAGGTACTTCCGTGGTAGGCCCGCTATGCCGTTTCGAGTCTGTTTTACGCAGTCCAAACCTCTTGCTAAATCCTTGACCACAGTTGCAATTCTGCTCAAAAAGGGGAGACACCCAGAGAAAAGATATGGTTTTCTTCCCCCGAGAGGACATCCTAGAATCTCCTCAAATTCTTCAATGGTTGGTACCAATTGGAAGTCCCCGAACGTGAAGCATCTCAAAGGCTGGTCATAGTATTGGGTGAGTGACGCAATGGCCTCTATGGATACCTCTGCTATGGTCAAATCTAAGATCTTTCCGTAAGTCTTGCGGAAGGCTTGCATTTGGAGAGGTTCCATCAACCGCCCTAATTCCTTGATGCTGGTGGTATCTAGGCCTTTAACCTTGACTTGGTAAAACCTCTTGCTGGTTTGATTTGTCCCCATGCTTACAAAAGTGAGACAAAAAGCTGGTGCAAATCAAAACTCCGACATCTCATGGGTGGAATGGATGAATGCATGAAGGAATGCATATGACACAGATGTATTTTAGGAATGCGGGAGCCCGGGGAACTGTCCCCTTCTTAGACACAACGTCTAGGGGTAGCAAAGTGCCCCAACGCATGTATTTAAGACGGTGACCCGGACCCTCGGTTGATTTGTCTATAGAGGGGATCAAGACAGAACCTGTGTGCGATGCATATGTAAAAAGGTGCAATACGGGAATGTACACAGTATGACAATACTTACTGAATATAAGCAAAAGGGTATATGATACTTATGCATGGCAGTGTAAAAATGGCACGCAACGAGTTTGCTCCGTGCCCCTATTTAAGGGACCTATAAGGGAGAGAGCTAACTAGGCTTTTAATGATAACCCCCAAAGTAGTCATATCTCTCTTGATGGTTTCTAGAGGTATCATCCCCTTCGAAGAACATACAGCAGCAGTAGGGACTACTAGCAACAGTATGTTTTCAAAGAGAAAAACTCTAGATGAGGGTTCACTGTAATCAAGCAAGTTGGAGACCTAGCATGATCACAGATTCACCTCCACTCCTTATGTTCCCATGAACCCGGGTATAGGGCCCTTTTTCAACTCATAGTGTGTGCAAATAGTGTTTGGTGTTTGTGTGCATCAAATGAATAAATATTTACCTCATGCATACATTTTAAAAAAATGCACTAAAAGAAACAAAGAGTTTATATACACAAGAACATAAGACAAATAAAGGGAAACCAATCAAAGGAGAAAGTCATGATAAAACATTGCACAAGATTAAATGGCCTAACTCTCTAAAAAAAGTGTCCCCAGTGGAGTCGCCAACTGTCGCAACGTGCCCTTTTGCGGGCGGGCGACGCGTGACTCGCGGGATGCGTGTTCCTCGAAAGGAATACGCGCGGAGTCGCCACCAACGTTTATTTGAGGAAAACGTCGGAAAAACCGAAGGAAAACCGGTCAAAAATGAAAATTCTAAGTTCGGGAGTTGTATTTATGCTTGAGGAAGGTATTAGCACCTCTCACGTTTGTCTCAAAGGACAACAGCCTTTAATCGAATGTGCAAACATGACTTTGATTTTTTTATGTTCCCTTTTATGTCTTTATACCCTTTATATTTTTTCTTTTTTTGTGGACGACAAGGGTGTTCCCCTTTGCTCCTACGTATTCCTCAATTATGATGGGGAAATCAGACCTACGTAGTTCTTGCTTATGCGTGAATCAAGTGATTCTTTTTTACTTAAAAAGTGATCATTTTAAGGCGTTGGACCTTGAAAATGATCCATTTTACTTAGTAAGAAACAGAAATGATAAACTTTCAAAATCCTATTTTTGTGGACGAGCTTGACTAGGCGAGTCGATTTTAGCCTTAGTTTCACTTTAGTTATTTAGTCAATTCAATTAAGAATGAGAAATCCCAAAGAGAAAACGTTCGATTGATTTTTCGCTTTATTTTACTAAAAGGTATTTTTTTATTATTATATTATTATTTACCTCTTTTTTTGATTTCCAACGTGGTTGCGGCACGACCGATCGGTCGGAATTCATTTCAACCAAAGTTAATGGATGATACAATTCAAACGATCGGTGGAAATTTATTTTATTTTTAGGTTAAGCGAGAAATGACTTAAATAAATGGCTTAAGCACGTCAAAAGGGGGTATAAAAAGTAAATGAAAACGAGAATAATAATACATGAAACCAAATGTGGACCACCACGGGTACATATAATGAATTGAAAAGCTTGGTTTGAGGTACTTACCCGTTGAAGACTGAAGAACGATGAAAGAACGAATGAAGAACGTCGAAGAACGGTCGAAAACCTTCGCTAAATCACTCACGGAAACGTTACGGAAGTGCCGCGGCTTGGATTTTCTTCACGGAAACAATTTTCCTAAGCAAATTCGAAAGAGAGAGAAGTGCCTAAGGGGCTGAACCCTTTTCTACTTCACTTCTCCCCCTATTTATAGAAAATTGGGGGAGAAGCTTGCCACCCAGCTCGCCCAGGCGAGCAAGGTTGCTTCCTTCAGAAGGCTGTTGCTTCTGGAGGAATCTTCTGGAGGGCCCAAGTGGGCCTGGTTGCTATTTGCACCCCCATTTTTACTAAATACACCCCTGTCCTTTTTTGGTGATTCTTTTTTCGTAATGTTACGGAAACTTATGGATTTCGTAACGATACTTGTTTTCTTCCCGTAATGTTACGGAACTTTGCGGATTACATAATCATCCCCTTTTTTGACTTACGGAATGTTACGGAACCTCACTAATTGTGCAACGATGCTTCCTTTTGATTTCCGGTGTGTCACGGAACCTTACGGATTGTGCATCAATACCTTCTTTTGATTTCCGGCATGTCTCGGAACTTCACAAATTGCCTAATGATGGGTGCCAAGCACCTCACAAGGACCAAACAAAAGTTGCATGCCCCCAAGCAAAGGTCCCCGGACGAAATTAGGGTATGACAATGTGCAACATGAAATTGTTTCTTACGTGTGAACATAAATAACATCAAGTTGCCTTTCAAATGTACGAACGTGTATACGAATGAAATGTGAACATATAGCTAAAATGACATTAAAAATGGAGTGGGTAGGTAGCAAAATGCCTTGGAAAACATGTATGGATAGTTTGACAAGTAGCGTAAGGAATTTCTTTGCAAAAACAAAAGTAGCGGCATCTTATAGGATGTCGTTCATCGAGGGAAAGATAGGTATAAATGTATGAATATCCTAGGAGGACCCGCGTATTAACGCGTAAGCATTCCTTTCAAAATTCGTATGGATATTCATGCTTTGTTGGAAAAAGGGTACGCTGTTTGGCTTGATCTGGCTTTCATTTTGATTAAGTTTTCTTGAAATAACTTTCCAAATGTCTTTGCAGGAAATGGCTCCGAAGAAACACTCCACGAAGAGGTCTAGAAGAGACGCCACAGGAGAAGGGTCCAGTGCCGCCCCCGAGTTTGATAGTCATCGTTTCCGGAGTGCCGATCACCAGCAGTGCTTCGAGGCCATCAGAGGATGGTCGTTCCACAGGGAGAGGCGTGTCCGGCTCAGGGAGGATGAGTATATAGACTTTTAGGAGGAGATAGCTCGCAGACGTTGGACATCGCTGGTGACTCCCATGGCCAAATTTGACCCTGAGATAGTTCTGGAGTTCTATGCTAATGCTTGGCCCACGGAGGAGGGAATGCGAGACATGCATTCATGGGTGAGGGGTTAGTGGATTCCCTTTGACGCAAACGCCCTCAGCCAGTTCCTGGGTGACCCGCTAGTTTTGGAGGAAGGCCAACAGTGTGAGTTCAGCCAAAGGAGGAACAGGGCCGACGGGTTCGATGAGGAAGCCATTGCCCAGCTGTTGTGCACACCGGGGCAGGATTTCACCCGGACCGCTGCAGGGAGGCGGGTGCGGATCATGCGCACCAGCATGACCACTTTGACCCAGACATGGATGACACTGCTGCTCAACAATGTCTTGCCTAGCGATCACAACTCCGATCTCCCTCTGCCTAAGTGCCAGTTGGTGTATGCCATCGTGAAGGTTTTCCACCGTTCTTCATCGTTCTTCTTCGTTCTTCAGTCTTCAACCGGTAAGTTCCCAAAATCAAACCTTTCAATTCATTCGATGTGCCCTTAGTGGTCCCCACTTGTTTTGCGTGCTTTTATTTTTATTTCGTTTACTTTCCGTACCCCCTTTTGACGTGCTTTAACCATTTATTTAAGTCGTTTTCTCGCCTAAATCAAAAATAAAATAAATTTCCACTGATTATTTGAGTTGTAATATCTTTTAATCTCTGTTAGAATAAAATCCGACCGATCTTTCACGCCGTTACCATGTTTAAAACCAAAAAGAGACAAAATAATAATATAATAATAAAAAAATATCTTTAAATAAAAAAAAATCAATCGGACATTTTTTTCTTTGGGATTTTCTTTCTTAGTCGAAATGACTAATAACCAAAGTGAAACTAAGGCTAAAATCAACTCACAAATCAAGCTTTTGTCATCACCTAAAAACCATTTTAAAGGTTCAACACCTTGAAATGGTCCTCTTTGCTTTTATTGGTTAGATGTGGACTTTTAAAAGCCTAAAATCAACACATAACTTTGTCACCTCTTTCAAAAAACCAAGAGATCATTAATGGTCCAATGCCTTAATGTTTTCTCTCCTTTCAAAAGAATCAAGAGATCGTTTAATGGTCCAACGCCTTAAATGACCTTTTGTTCAGTCAAAATATATCTTGCAAAAAAGATAAAAACAACTTAACCAACGTTCAGTTCTCAAAGAACTATGTAGGTCTGATTTCCTTATCACAATTGAGGAATACGTAGGAACAAGGGAAACACCCTTGTCGACCACAAAAAGATAAAAATATAAAAAGCATAAAAACACCAAAAGACATAAAAAAGGGAAAACATCTTGAAGTCATGTTTGCACACTTGATTAAAGGTTGTCGTCCCTTGTGACGGACGCGTGGGGTGCTAATACCTTCCCCGTGCGTAAATGCAACTCCAGAACCTTTCAAACTTAAAGTTCGTAGACCACACCCTTTTCGGTTTTTCCGACGTTTTCCTCGAATAAACGTTGGTGGTGACTCCGCACATTTTCCTTTCTTGGAAGACACACCCACAAGTCTCGCGTCGCCCTTTTGCCGAAGGGTAGGTTGACACTTGACATCATCAAAATAATTCTTGCAGCTTTGCTTCTACAAAAAATACCTGAATATCCTCCCAAATAAAGTCCTTCTGAGCAATAGGGACCTCTTTCCAGTTCTCGTACGTGACGGCCACCTTATCTCGCGCTACAATCCCCAAATATGTTCTTAATTTCTTCCTGTGGGGACCGTCGGCCTTGCCGGTAGCAGGATCAACATGGACCACTGGTCTCTTAGCACCAGGTGGTCTAGTAGACAAGGATCATAGACGTGACACTTTGCGTGTCCGCTTCACGGTAGGAGGCGAAGCTATTGCGTCAGAAAGAGGAGGAGGAGGAGGAGGAGGAGGAGAAAGAGAAGGAGGAGGAGGAGGCGATGCAGGTGGAGAAGCCATGATCCTTTATACAAAATAACCAGGGTTAATAAACATTACAAAAAACAATTGTATGACTTAAGTAAATCAATCTAGCAAAATCAAATATATAAATAGAAAATTACATTAGAGGATGTTAATTAATTCCACTATGTAACTAACCGTTGAACTGGCAGTAGGGAGGGTAGAGTAAATGTCATTTAGTTCTATGGCATATAAGGCTAGGGAGTCCAGATTGGAGAGGTTAGGCTCAGACTTTTGGGAGGGACTTAAGTGCCCATGACATTTTCTTTTACCATTAAAATCATTTTTCATCAAACTTCAACATTCAGCCACTAAGGATTAAATTCATAGATAGGTTGATCCTAATCCCTAAACTTAAGGTATAGATTCTTGCTCACTGTATATAAATATTGCACTCATTATCATAAAAAATATCCTAATCCCTAACTCAAATTCAGTTCATCATGCAAAGCCATAATTAGGTTGATTTGTTTTATAATTATTTCCATATTGAGGTGGTGCATTCTGGCAATGATTGTGACTTCTACCCAAAACTTAGCATCTCCACCTGTGACATTCTTAAGTCACTTCACTACCACCACTCTATGGTCATACGAATGCAGCAAGCCATACGAATGCAACAAGCATATGATTGACTTAATCACAATTTTTTTGCATAAAAAATATCATGATTTAATTCATTTTTCAATCATTTATTTTGTAGTGTTAAATAAAATTCAGTTCACTAAAGATATAAAAGAGATAAGTATAATAGTATAGCTCTCAAATGACATGACACATCCCACCTATTTTTATATAGTAAAATAGAGAGCAGAGAGATCCCTCTGCTGCCTAATAAGTAATATTGTAATAACATCTACAAAATTGAAAATTTGTTCTTTTGCTCTTTAACTAAAAGTATTATTGGTTGATGCCAGATTGCAAAAGTTGGTGGCATAACACAAGGATCTCTCCTATCAATACCTATTCAATACAATCAAAGGCCATAATTAATCACATTTTATCCTATATTTCGATGAGATATATCACTTGGTACAAATAGAAAGTGGGATTTACGTGAGTTCCACTAAGAACAAGTTAAGCAAGTGGTTGCATATAACTTACTAAAACCTGCAACTTGTTTGTGGCAGAAATTCTCCACTTATGTAATTTCCCTTGGTAAATAAAAGCCAGAGATATAGGTGGCTAGGCAAGCTAGGTTTAAAGGTTAATTACCAAATCCTACATATATAGGTTCTTTAGAACAAAGCGAATACACAAGGAAAAACCAAATTAGTCATTGATCATTGTTCAATCTTAATTGTCACCTTCCTCTTGTCAATTTCCTTGGTGATTTATTCTCACAGAGTCATAGCATCTTAGAAATAGCTCAGAAATCCAGCAATCAAAACGATTGGCATTTCAAACCAGGCGTCAAAACCCGAAATCAAAATACTAGCCAAACATAATTAATTATCTTAAAATCACTTTTTAATAAACTTATTCAAATACAATATTAATTTTAGTTATAATTATTATACATATAATTGATTATTAAGGTAATTTAATTTTTGTTGTTGTCTCAAACACATCTCTAGAAAAAAAAGGTCACAACTCACAAGTGTCTTTCAAAGACCAAAACTCAATAAAATGACATGTTTCATATATGTAAATCATTTATAGGATTTCATATATATTTTTATTTGGAAACCAAAGGTGGGCATTAAACATAATAAAATGATAAAAAGCACAACTGTGAAAACAATAAATTGAAAATTGTCCAAACAATTAAGAAAATAATTGCCAAATTTGACGAGTTCACGCAAACACTAACTAA
Source organism: Glycine max (assembly GCF_000004515.6). Classification (NCBI taxonomy): domain Eukaryota; kingdom Viridiplantae; phylum Streptophyta; class Magnoliopsida; order Fabales; family Fabaceae; genus Glycine; species Glycine max. The sequence goes on from NC_038251.2 coordinate 28,674,818, forward strand.
TTTAGTTTAATACTAAAAAATAGAAGATAAAAAATTAAAATAATTCAAAGCATATGAAAAATTTGGAACCAAAACAGACATTGTTAACTGAATTTACAAGTATTCCAGGTGCATTCTATATAGATAAAACAGAGTGATAGAAATAGAAATGAGAACTAAAACACGAGAAGCCAATAGTATTCCAGAGTGTTGTCGTGCATGCAATGTTATGTAGGGAACTTAACTACAATGAAGGAATGGATCAGGTATTAACCGCATAAATCATCATAAAAAAATTTGAACCTCCATTTCTCATATATGTTATTCATTATTTAAAACATGAAAACTTTAGATGATCACCAGAGTGCACAATCTAGAATGAGTACAACCAAAATAAGCTCTAACCATTCAAAAACCTCCAATTAATATACCAGCAATGCCTCTAAGAAAATATTGGCAGCATTAAGACCTAATACAACTCAAATGATGCAAATAAACATGCTTTAGCATTTAACTCTTGTTTGCAAAATCACCACAAGAAATAAACAGACAAAAACAAAATTTGGTTCTACTTTCAATAATCAGTAATCAGGGTTAAATAGAGTTGGCTATAAGAGATAAAGCATTCTAAATAACAAGAGTTTCAGCTTGGTTGGTTATCTGAATCACTAAGAATTACTAGTGATTGAACTGAACCTACAAATACAATACACTGCATTGAGAACCAAAATTAGACCACTAGTGTTGCATAGGGCGGAAGGCACGACAGGGAATTTTGTAATCAAATGAGCCTAAGATCTTAATTGGGCAGTACATATATAAATCAAATGAGCCAGTCCAAGAAACTAGATTGGAATCAAGTAATCAATAATAATAAAAAAAGTTTTACCTATGGTCCTACCCAATTTATGTGACATTTGTAATAATCAAGAGATATCTAATCCTTTTATTTGATACTCAATTACTCCTCTGGTCGGCCTATTTTGAGATAAAGTGATATCTTTAATCACAATTCTGTTCCTAAACTTAAGAATCAAATCTCAGATTTTAGTTAGGAACTCAAGTGTCAAATCACTTGTATGAAGGACTTCTAGTTGATTTGACGTTCATTGCAGTATAACATGGAAGCTGGGGGAAAGGAGCAGAAGTTGAATGACTTGAAGGTAGCTTTTGACATGTATGACACTGAAAGTTGTGGGTTTATAAACCCTAAGAGCTTGAAACAGATGCTTAAGAAGATGGGTGAGTCCAAATCCATTGATGAGTGCAAATCTATGATCAAAAAGTTTGATTTTAAAGGGGATGGTGTCCTAAGCTTTAAAGAATTCAGAATTATGATGCAGTGAGGCATGTATGTATAAATGTTGATTCTGTATAGTGTGAATTTGAAATTTGATTGATTTTTTTGCACATCCAATGTATAACACTATAAAATGGGATAAATACATTGGTCTTTAGATTTCACCTCAATAAACAAAGTTGATGCTTCACGTGGTTGCAACTTTTGAATGACCTCTGCAGCTACTTCCTGCAAGAAACAACATAGATTAATAAACATTACAAAAAAAATTGTATGGCTTATGTAAATGAATCTAGCAAAATCAAATATATAAATAGAAAATTACATTAGACGATGTTAATTAATTCTCCTTCATCATGATCATTACGATTAGCATGAACGTCGTCAGGTTCTTCTTCTTCGACAACGTTAGGAGTGATTTCTGTGGACAAAGGACTAACATAGGTGTCCATGTATGAATCATCATCTTCTACATTAACACCAATTGTTTTGCCCTGTAGAACCACGCACCACCTTTCATCACAAGGGTCTTGCATGTAAACTACTTGTCTAGCTTGTTCTACCATGATGAAAGGGTCATTGTGGTAACCAAGTTTCTTTAGGTCTACCAACGTAAATCCTATATCATCGGTGCGCACACCGGTGTTGCTGTCAACCCATTTACATTTGAAAACACAAACAGTAAATTTCACATAGTTAAGCTCCCAAATTTTATCAATGAACCCAAAGTAAGGGATGGAAGCTACACAGGGATTGGTGTCATGCACACTTGCGAAGTGTTGAGATTCAGCCCTTAGGGTGACCCCACTGTTCTGCATTGTACTTTTGTCATCTTATGCTTTTGTGTAAAATGAATACTTGTTTATGTCATATCCTTGTCAAGTTATAACATTTCTTTTAGGCCCATCTACTAGCTTTCTTAATGTTTCTGAAGCATTTTCATCTGTAAAGATTGTATCTTTAAACCAATCACAGAAAGTCTTGTTATGCTTTTTCAACACCCAATTCTTTGACATTTTTGGATTATTCTGTTTGACTAAAGCTTCATGCTTAAGTATGTATGGCAAAACTTCATTACTGTTGTTCAAGACATACAAGTGAGCTTGTAACAAATCTTCTAGACTTGGAGTGATCACATGCAGTCCTCTTGAACCCTTACCACCCACTCTGTCATCATGCCGAGACTCAGGAAGGCCAACAGGTTTAGCCTTCTCAATGTATTCTGAACAAAATTTAATGGCTTCTTCTACAATGTACCTCTCAACAATAGATGCTTCTGAACGATATAGATTCTTTGTATACCCCTTTAATATCTTCATGTATCGCTCAACCGGGTACATCCACCGCAAATAAACAAGACCACAACATTTGATTTCTCTCACCAAATGCACAATCAAGTGAATCATGATGTCAAAGAAAGCAGGGGGAAAATACATCTCCAACTGGCACAGTATAATTACGACCTCATTTTCCAACTCATCAAACTTGACAGGATCAACGACTTTGCTACATATGGCATGGAAGAAAAAGCACAGGCAAGTTATGGCTAACCTGACTTTGTTTGGCAAGATGTCTCGTATAGCCACGGCTAACAATTGTTGCATCAACACGTGACAATCGTGAGACTTTAACCCTACAAGCTTAAGCTCCTTCAACTGCACAAGGCTCTTAATATTTGAAGAGTATCCTTGTGGAACCTTCACCTGACGAAGACACTGACAAAAACTTATCTTCTCCTTTTTGGACAAAGTATGACAAGCTGGGGCAAGTAAATTTTCTTCCCATCAGACCTTGGATGCAACTGTGATCGTATCCCCATCTTAGCTAGATCTTGACGGGTACTTAACCCATCCTTCGTCTTGCCTTGAATGTTAAGGAGCGTCCCAATCACACTGTCACATACATTTTTCTCCACATGCATAACATCAATACAATGTCTAACGTCTAGATCAGACCAGTAGGATGATCAAAGAAATTGGACCTCTTCTTCCATATGCAAGTCTTACTTTTATCCTTCTTTTGGGTCTTTCCAAATACAGTATTCAGGTGTTGAACCCACTGGTATACCTGCTCACTAGTCAATGGTATCGGTGCAATATCATGCTCCTGACTTCCATTAAAAGCTTTTTTCAATCGTCTATAAGGATGATTGAGTGTTAGAAAGCGGCGATGCCTACTATAGATTGTTTTTCTTCCATGTTTTAGTTGTATGTAGCTTGTGTTTTCTTCACAGATGGGGCATGCATGATGACCCTTAACACTGTAACCGCTGAGATTCCCATATGCTAGAAAGTCATTAATGGTACAAAAAAACATTCCACGCATTTCAAATGTCTCCTTGCGAAATGCATCAAACACTACAACCCCCTCGTCCCACAACTTTCTCAGATCTTCAACCGACGGACTTAGATAAACGTCAATGTCATTTCCTGATCATAGACAACATCATGTATTTTCGCTTCATGCACAACGAAGGAGGCAAATTGTAAATTACTAGCAGAACTGGCCATGAACTGTGTTGAGTGCTTAAGGTGCCATATGGATTCATTCCATCACTGTCTAGTCCAAGTCTAAGATTTCTTGGCTCATTCCCGAAATCCGGATACAAACCATCAATCTTCTTCCACTGTGAGCAATCAGCCGGATGACGGACCATTCCATCATAAATCCTTCCATTTGCATGCCATGTAAGGTCTTTTGCGTCGTCCTCATTATCAAAAAGACGCTTAAACCTTGGAATGATTGGAAGATACCACAAAACCTTCACTGGAGGGCCCTTGTTGGAGTTTTCATCATAACTTTTTTCCTCTTCATCCTTCACTTTGTATCGTGAAGTCCCACAGATAGGGCATTTGGACATTTCTTGGAATTCATGCCAGTACAGTATGCAATCATTGGGGCAAGCATGAATCTTCTGATAGTCCATACCCATCAGACACAATATCTTTTTCAACTTATAGTAAGTTTTAGGCAACGTGTTGTCCTCTGGAAGCAGATTGTGCACTACCTGAAGTAGTGAGGAAAAACTTTTGTCACTCCACCCATACCTCGCCTTCACATTAACCAGACTTAACACCGCAGACAACAACGTTAAGGAATTATTGCACCCCATATACAAAGTCTTCTTTGAATCACTCTGCAATCCTTCATACATAGGGGCGTGAGCTTGCTGAAAAGACTCTTGTCCAAGGTCACAAATCATGTCCTTCAAGCGATCTCCCATTTCTAAATCAAACAGTTCAGATTGGGACTTACTCTGCATGTCTGTCACTTCACCATGCCATATCCATGTCGTGTAATTCTTCTTAATCCCATCATGATGCAATCCTCCCCCCCAAGGGCATTGGATAGAAGACTCCAAGAAGATTGGGCCAAAGATGCAAGAGAAGGCCCTAAGGTTCTCATGAGCCTTAGGCTAGATTTTGGGCCCATGGGCTAAGTATGAGCCCACTTATCTTTGTACATATTAGATTAGGATTTCATTATTTTTGGGCCTTGTATTTAGGGCTCCATAATGTAGGTAGGGTACCCTAGAAATATATGATTTTTCAGTCCTTGTATTTTAAGGCACCTAGACTAGTTTTTGTATTAGGGGTAGTTTTGTAATTTCATATGCACTAAGTGAATATTTGATGTATGTGTTGGGAAATAAATTTAATTTAATTGGTATAAGGCCAATCCAATTAAATTTTAGAGGGGGAGGTGAGCATTTGCTTACTACACCTCATTGCCACATCATATAGTGACACTTTGTACATGTCCTTCATGCTTTACATGTCTCATGACACCTAAGCACACTTAGTGTAGAATCTTGGAATTGATCTTGGATTAGTGGGCTGAACCATAAATAAAATTCACTAATCATAATTAGTGGAATTTTGGCTCCAAAGTTTGGCTCCACAAATTCAAGTGAAATTTGAATTGAAATTCAAATTTTCCTCCAATTTTGTGTGACACTTAGGCTATAAATAGAGGCCATGTGTGTGAATTTTCTTTAACTTTGATCATTTTAAAATTAAACTTCAGATTTAAGAGCTCTTTTAGAGCACATAATTTCGTGCTCTTCTCTTCCTCTCCCTTCATTCATCTCCTTCTTCCTCCAAGCTCTTATCCATGGTCTCTTATGGTGGTGAGCTTCTTCTAGACTCATCTTCTCCTTGAAGTGGCGTCTCCTCTCTCTCTTCATTCTCCATTCCGCTTCCATTCATCTTCCAAGAAGAAAAGGAATCCATTGATGAAGAAGATCCTAGGCCTACAAGCTCCAATGGAGCTTACATCATGTGGTATCAAGAGCATCTTCATCTAGGTGATGTTCTTTTGCTTCCCCTATCTTTTTGTTCGGTAAATTCTCTTTAATTCCTTGTTCTTCATTTTATTCTCCATGTATATCCTCCATTGTCTTGTGGTTTGGTGCTGTTTAGAGTAGATTCAAAAAAAAAATAAACCGATTAAATCTTAGATCTACACTTGTTCTTGCATTTCTATGGTTCAAATTTTGTAGATTTCTCTTGAATCATGTTTTTGTGTTGATTTTATGTTCTATCATTTTTCATTCATAATATTCTTGTGCTGAACCTTAGATTTAAATTTTCTTCCAAAATATTGATTAGAAAAAAAACACAAAAATCTAAGTGTAAATCACTTAATCCATGTTGTCATAGAGTCATGTTTAGTCATAGTAATTGTCACATTATGTTCTAAGTTTGTGTTGAATTTTTATTTTGTTGATTGAATTCTAGATACATTTGTTCAAGTATTCTTGTCATTCTTAGCCTATCTTTTTAATTTTGAGTCTAATTCATGCATGTTATTTAGTTCATAACATGTTCTAAATCAATTCCTAGAAGTAGTCTTGTTGAACTCTTTTTTTTTTTCTATGTTTCCTACATGATGCCTATGATGAAGTTGAGTTGTGGTGCTGAGTTGTGGCTATATTTGTGAATCAAAATAAGTCTTAAGCTCTCTTGAATTGTGTTATTCAAGATAATTGAGCATAAGCAAACACAAATTGCAACTATCCAAGCCTTAAGCAACATAAACACTACTCTTGATTTCTAGGTTGAAATCACTGGTGCTGGCGGCTTGAACATACGAACTTGTATAAATTACTGGGAATTGGTCACTGCGTTTTTTGAGCTGAAAGTTTTACTAAATTTTCTAGACATCTGGAAAAAAATTATGAAAAAAGAACCAAGCCATTTGGATTAAAGGAAAAAATAAGAAAAATCACACAAATTGTCAGAAAAATTAGTGTCCAGGAAAAAAAAAGTGAAAGGGAAGTGTGCTTGTGGTTTTGGCTCAAAATTTGTTTTATAATTGGTGCCTATTTTATACCAATCCTAGTTCTGAAATTTCAATTGAAAATTATTGTGAAAACAAGTGCCAAAACTAGAGTACTCTAGAGCCATTCTAGGTTTCTCTTTGAGTCCTAGCTTGCTTTTGTGTGCTTTTCATTGCTTTAATTGTTGAATAATCCTTGAAAATTTGTCTTGTTAAAACTCTATTGGTTTAGCTTTCATTTCATTTTTTTTGTCTTTGGTTATTTCTTGTCTCTTTGTTTCCTTGCTTGTGATTTGCCATATAGGGAATTGGAAAGGAGGATTGGTGCCATACCTTGAAGAATTTGAGTCAAGAAGCAAGGGGCCAACCACCTTAAGAGCTATTGGACTAAGAAGCACTCCAAATTGAGTGAAACACTAAAGAGAGAATAGCCACCACAATTGAGAACTTTTTCTTTTGTAATTTTGTAATTGGCAATTTGCTTTGCTTTCAAATTTTGTAACAAAAAGGCCTTTCATTGGAAGTAAGTTGGGAGCCTCCAATAGGTCACCCTACTTCCATTTGTGTGTAATAATTTTAGGCAATTTTCCCTTAGGATAGTGAGTGTTTTGTTGGGAACCTTAAATGAGGTCATCCAAACACTCTTAGGATCCACCTAGTTTGCATTTCTTGCACTTTAATTTCTTGCTTACTTTCATAGCTTATTTCCTTTACCCTCCATTGTCAAACCGCCTAGATAGCTTGCCTTTTACCAATTAGTTTTTACCTTATCTTTCACACCTCTTTTAGTGTTCATTTTGGCTAGTTTCAACCATAGTTTCTTTTACCTTTTGTTTTCAAACCCCCAACAAGAAAGAACCATAACTTAGGAACCAACATGAGTCTTCATTCTTCATCTAGTGTTAATGGTGAGGGTTATACTCCTAAGGACCCCTTGTATAAGATATTAGATGAGTTGAGATCCCTTAAGTTGTGGAAAGAAAAACAAGAGAGAAAAGAAAAAGGTAGAAAAAGAGTGGAAGAAATAAGTCAAGATGAAAGAGAGAAAATAAGAGAGGAAGAAAAAAGAAAAATAATGAAAGAAATGAAAAGAGAAAAACATGCCTCCTATAGTAGTCATGACTCTTGCAAGAGTTAAAGTGAAGAACTTAGCGACTATTATAGAGGGTGCCATAGTTCACATACTAAACATCACTCCCAAAGAAGAGAAAAGGATAGAGGGCCTCAAGAGGTTAACATTAGCCTCCCATATTTCCATGGAAAAGATAATGTTGAGGCCTACTTAGATTGGGAAATGAAGGTTGAGCAACTCTTTGCTTGCCATCATATTAGCGAAGAGAGAAAAGTTCCATTGGCTACCCTTATCTTTCAAGGGTATGCCTTCTATTGGTGGACTTCCCTTGTTAGGGAACGAAGGATTCATGGGGATCCTCCAGTAGAGTATTGGAATGATCTTAAGAGTGCCCTTAGGAAGAGGCACATTCCCTCCTACTATGAAAGGGAGCTTATGGACAAGCTCCAAAGGCTTAGACAAGGGAGTATGAGTGTTGAAGAATATAGACAACAAATGAAACTACTCTTTTTAAGAGCTGGACTTAGGGAGGAGGAAAGAACAAGCATAGCTAGGTTCCTTAGTGGGCTTAATATGGAAGTGAGGGACAAGGTTGAACCCCTCCATATGGGGACCTAGATGAGCTAGTCCAACTTTGTATAAGAGTGGAGCAACAACTTAAAAGAAAGCCTTCTTCAAAATCTTATGGCTCTCACTCCTATCCAAGGAAGGACCAAGCCCATGGAATTTTGGGGGCTGCACCTTCAAAACCCAAGGAAGATAAGGGTAACACCATAGAGAAATACACCCCTAAGACTAGTTCCCCAGAAAGGACTAGCAACATTAAATGCTTCAAATGTCTTGGGAGAGGTCACATTGCCTCTCAATGCCCCACAAAGAAAACCATGATCATGAGGGGTCAAGACATTTATAGTAGTCAAGAGGAGACTACTTCTTGCCCTTCCTCTAGTGGAAGTGAAGATGAAGTAAGGGGTGAAGAGTCTAGTGAGGAAGTCTACCCCCAAGAAGGTGACCTCATAATGGTTAGAAGGCTCCTTGGAGGTCAATCTTGTGATCTATCTCAATCCCAAAGAGAGAACATCTTTCATACAAGATGCAAAATTTTAGATAAAACTTGTTCTCTCATTGTGGATAGTGGGTCTTATTGCAATTGTTGTAGCACAAGATTAGTTTCCAAGTTGAACCTCACTATCATTCCCCACCCAAAACCTTATAAACTTAAATGGCTCAATGAGCAAGGGGAAATGATAGTTAACCAACAAGTGAAGGTACCTTTCTCCATTGGGACATATAAGGATGAATTTAATTGTGATATAGTTCCCATGGAGGCAGGACATATTCTTTTAGGAAGGCCATGAAAATTTGATAGGAAGATCATTTACAATGGCCTAACTAATGAGATTACCCTCACCCATCTTGGAACTAAATTTGTGTTGCATCCTCAAACACCTTCACAAGTGGCCAAGGATCAACTAACTATGAAAGATAAGAGGGATGAGGAAGAAAAACTAGAAAACCAAAAGAAAAAGAAGGATAGTAAGGCCTTGTCTTCAAAGGCCAAGAGGAAGGAAAAAGAGGAAAATGATTCCTCCAAGAAGATTGTTGAGAAGGAAAATCATTTTGCAACAAAATGTGATATCAAAAGAGCACTCTTTCTTAAACAATCTTTCTACCTTCTCCTATCAAGGGAAACATCCCTTAGCACCGTCATACCTCTTGAGCTTGAGGTTATTCCTCAAGTAAAGGAGTTTTTGGATGAGGGTTTGGTTCGTAAGATATGATAGGTGATATGATGAATGTGTTGAGTGGTGCAACCCTCTTTTGTAAAATCACTCATGCACCCAACATCTTCATGATTTGTGTACATAGGGACTCATTAGGTAGGTTTGTTCTTATTTTTTGTTTCAATACAAACTTAGGTGCTCATATGGGACGCCTTAGGTTAGTCATAATTTTTTGTAGGAATAATCAACATGAAAATAAAGAAAAAGGTATGTTTTATTCTATTACTTTCCTTGACTTTTTAAATAGTGATCAAGGCATGGACCCTAAGAGAATAAAGGTCATTCTTGAGTGGCCTACTCCATCATGTATAAGGGAAATTTGGGACTTCAATGACTTAACAAACTTTTACAAAAGGTTTGTCCCATATTTTTCTATACTTGTAGCACCACTCACTGAGTTGGTTAGGAACTATGTTCTCTCATGGGAAGATGGTCAGGAAAAGGGTTTTCAGTCCTTACCCTACTCTAACATACCCAACATCACTAATACATATGTTTTTATTCTTTTTACAGTTGTTGAGGAAAGAATCCCTGAGTTTCATGAAACTGTGGATTTGAGGTCAAATCCTTTTCAAGGGGGAGGGAATGATGCAATCCTCCCCCCCAAGGGCATTAGATAGAAGACTCTAAGAAGATTGGGCCAGAGATGCAAGAGAAGGCCCCTAGGCTCTCATGAGCCTTAGGCTAGATTTTGGGCCCATGGGCTAAGTATGAGCCCACTTATCTTTGTACATATAAGATTAGGATTTCATTATTTTTGGGCCTTATATTTAGGGCTCCATAATATAGGTAGGGTACCCTAGAAATATAGGATTTTTCAGCCCTTGTATTTTAGGGCACCTAAACTAGTTTTTGTATTAGGGGTAGTTTTGTAATTTCACATGCACTAAGTGAATATTTGATGTGTGTGTTGGGAAATAAATTTAATTGAATTGGTAGAAGCCCAATCCAATTAAATTTTAGAGGGGGACGTGAGCATTTGCTTACTACACCCCATTGCCACATCATATAGTCACACTCTGACGTGGGCTGAACCATAACTAAAATTCACTAATCATAATCAATGACATTTTGGCTCCAAAGTTTGGCTCCACAAATTCAATTTCAAATTCAAGTGAAATTTGAATTGAAATTCAAATTTCCCTCCAATTTTCTGTGACACTTAGGCTATAAATAGAGGTCATTGATCGAGGCCATACCCGAATCAAATAAACATTAAAATGCAGTATGTAGGAAGTGATCTTAGGTCATCTCCCAGTTAGCAATGATGAAACAAATGTTCATAACATATAATAATAAAACAGTAACGAATGGGGGGGGGGGTTCAGTTTGTTTTTGTAATTTAAACAGCAAGCAAACTTGAATTAAAGAAATAACAGAACTAAAACATGTTGTTTCCCCTTGATTCAAAAGCAAGTCTCTTATTCTAGGTTACGAGAATTTATCCCTAATCAGTTCAACCATTTAATCCAACTAGAAATTAATTTACTAAGTGAAAATTAACACAAGGCTGTCATTATGTGATTAAGCAACACATACACCAATTAATCCCTCTCACATGTCCATTAAGCATGAACGTTAATTAAGCACAGAGACAATTAATCAAGCATTAAGCATGCATGGATTAATATCAGCAACAATACAGAATAATTGGTGAAGGGGAAAAACTTATCTGAATTTAATATTAATAACAAAACCTCAAAGAAAGTTATGCTTAATCCTCAAAAGAAAATAACACTAGTGATTCATCCTTCCATTAACAGCAGGAACGAAGAGGAAACCAAGGGTAGAAAATGAACATGAAATTAGAAAACAGAAATGAAAACGAAACTGGAATTAAAAGTAGAAAACAAAACTGGAATTTGAAGCAGAAAACGAAAATGAAGTTCCACGTGAACAGTACAGTAACTCGAGAAAACTGAAAACAAAACCCTCAATTTCTGCCTTCGTGAATAGTAACACGACCCTACTAAAACCCTAGCAGCTGGGCTCCAAAGCTTACAAATCTGATTTTTGGGCCCAATAAGGTCTGGCGGCCCAATTACAAAAATACAACCCAAAAACGAAATAAAATAAAACTGGACGACAAATAAAATTGTTTGCTCTCTTCATGTCCAAGCCGGTTCAGCCCAATTCTGGATACAAGCCCAATTGCTTATAATTCTCCTGAAATTAAATTAAAACACAAAATTAGTCAAGTAGGCTCAAATGATAAAACTGCATAATTAATTTGACAATTAAGGCTAATCAGTAATTAAAATGGTGGCAGAAAGGGGTAAGAAATAGGAGAAAATAATGACACATCAAATTCTCCCACACTTAGCCTTTTGCACTCTTGAGCAAAATCAAAAAGCAGAGCAAGGAACAAATCCAGAGACATTAAAGAGAGACAAACAAACACAAAAATATTTACATATTTCTCAATGAATCTCAAGTAATGAAAGGAATGGGCAACATCCAACACGTAAAGAGTTAAAGAATCAAGACAGTCATGAAAATCATCCAAGCACCTCAAACATGGCAAGGTAGTCGATCAACTCAAGAATTGACTGAAAAGTGATAAAGCCTCACAAGATATGCACTCTATCTCTCAAGTGTCTAGGCTACTATTTACTCTCAGAGCACCCATGAAAACAAACACCACATAGACTTGGCAAGACTCTAAAATCGACAACCAAACACCACAAACACATGCACATGAGGATCAAAAGGTCTTTAAAGGTTGTAATGGGGCCAGGGACAAGGTAGAGGAAAGTATGGGATAAGTAGCTAAAACCCAAAGGAATAGAGGAGTAATGGGGAATAAGTGGAAATTAAGCAAAACTAGTAAACCCAAAACCAAAATTAAAAATTAAGCATAAAAAGTAAACCCAAAACCTCCAATATCAACAAAATCAACCAAGTCCTCAAACCAATCCAAGTCCTCAAAACAAGACCTCCTTTATTCAACTTCATTCTTTTTCTGTTTTTCTCTTCTTCTTTTTTTGAAAGCAGAAGCATTTGGAAGCATTTTGAATATTTGAAAAAGAAAGCAACAATTAGGCAATATATGTATATACATCAAGCATGGCAAAAAAAAAACATATCATCCAATGAAACATACCCCCCCCCACACTTATTCCCAAAATAATTCCAAAGCTCCAAAATTCCTTAAGGGTAGGGTGAGATCATGGGTTTTTCACTTAAGGCTTGTAATGAGCTTCAAAACAAAGAAAGGGTAACATAGGCTCAAAAGGGCTATCAAAGGAATTAATTCAAGGTAGGCTCATTTGACTAGAGGCTTATAAGAACAAAATGCCTAAATCATCTCCCAACATGCATGTGAACCAAGAAGTATCAACAAGAGTCAAGCCAAGGCTATTGTGCAAGCAATCAATGGGAAAAAAACACACCGAATAAAATAGATGATGATGGCTCAAAATCTCACCAAGGGTAAATCTATCAATTTCAATTCAACCTTTCGAAACTAACTTGACATGTAGAGAAAAGCAAGGATTTCAATTCACAAAATGCCAAGAAACTCCTATTTCCAAAACAATTACCCATTACTTGTACATAACCTAGAATTCAAAGAGAAACATGCAATGTTTTACACAAAACATAAAACCAAAATAACAAAATTAACTTAGAAAACCCCAAACAAAGAACAATCTCCCCCCCCCCCCACACTTAAACAACACATTGTCCTCAATGTAGCACAATCATAAGATCAAGAGCAATCAGAACAATTAATAAATTTGGACAAGTGCAATAAAAGTAAAGAAGGAGACAAAAAAAGAAAACTCCCTAAGTCATGGCGGAAGAGAAGTAGGGTGAAGTAAGGAGGTCTCCTCCACCACTACATCCACCAAGGAGGGATTTGTGAGGAATGGTTTCAACCGGTGTCCATTGACCTTGAAGCTCTTATATGTGGATTCACTTTTGATCTCAATTGTACCATAAGGAAAAACATTATTCACCACAAAAGGACCAATCCACTTTGACCTCAACTTACCACTCATGAGTCCGAGCCTAGAGTTATACAATAAAACTTTCTGTTCAACCACAAAGTTCTTCTTAGCTATCAAGCTGTCATGGAACTTCTTGGTCTTCTCCATGTAGAATTTGGAATTCTCATAGGCTTCTAAACGGATCTCATCTAGCTCACTTAGTTGCAACTTCCTTTCCTCTCCAGCCTGATCAATAGAGAAGTTGCAGGTCTTTACAACCCAGTAGGCTTTGTGCTCTATCTCTATAGGAAGATGGCATGCCTTGCTGAAGACAACCCGATAAGGAGACATTCCTGTGGGTGCTTTGTAGGCAGTCCTATGCGCCCAAAGAGCATCATCCAGCCTGGTGCTCCAATCCTTTTTGTTCGGCTGTACAATCTTCTCCTAGATCCTTTTTATCTCCCTGTTTGAAATCTCAGCCTGCCCATTAGTTTGGGGGTGGTAAGGTGTGGAAATTATGTGCACGACCCCATACTTTTTTAGCAAAGCATACATGGATCTGTTACCAAAATGGGTGTCTTGATCACTAACGATGGCTTTAGGGACTCCTAAGCTGCAAAATAGATTAGATCTAACAAAATCCACAACAACCTTAGCAATGTTAGTTCTGGTGGCTTTGGCTTCCACCCATTTTGAAAGATAATCAATAGCAAGGAGAATATAAACAAAACCAAAAGAGATAGGGAAAGGCCCTATAAAGTCTATACCCCAGACATCAAACACCTCACAAAACAACATGGGTTGTTGAGGCATTTGCTATCTCCATAAAAGTGAGCCGCCTGCTCTCTGACAAGGCTCACAAGTGCTATAGATTCTCCACGCATCCTTGAAGATGGTGGGCCAATAGAAACCACAGTCAAGCACCTTGCTAGCTGTCCTCTGTATGCCAAGATGGCCATCTGGTGCGGAAGAATGACAGAATTGCAGGACCGAGTCAATCTCATGCTCTGGAATGCATCTCCTAATAACTTGGTCACTGCACAACTTCCACAAATAGGGGTCATCCCAAATATAATGCTTCGCATCACTCTTAATTTTATCAATTTGAGCTTTAGATGCTAAGGGAGGAAAAACATAAGCAACTATATAATTCACAATATTAGCAAACCAAGGAGTGGGGAAGGAATCATAAATATTATACAGAATGTACAAATGGTCATCCGAAAAATCATCCTGAATGGGTGAGTTGTAACATCCTGGAAATTTCTATCCGGAATTTTTGGAAACGATGTATTTTGAATGAGTATATATAAGTATTATTCAGTGTATATGCCTATACGTTCTTGGTAGAAGTAGGAATAGCGGGGGGCAAGATATGCGGGTTAGGCTAATTAAGGGAGAGAAATCCATAACTGGGAGGTTATGAGTTAATTCTTAATTAATTAGTTAAAAATCATCGTTTTGCGTGCGACTTAGAATTTAACGAAACCAACCTCTAAACCACGCTCGGGGTTTCATTCTGAGCGTTTTGATATATATATTGCTTGCTTTCGAAAACTGGCTCCGGCGGACGCAGAGAAACGCGAGAAACTGGAATCAGAGAAATGGCACGCAAACCGAGGCAGGATTTTAGCGTTTCAAAGGTCAGATTTTTCTCACTTTTGTGACTGAGTATGGGTCACAGTCAAAAAGAGAAAGTGGGCCCTTTTTGCTCCAATCAAATAGGGACATGTGGCAGAGCTTGAATAAAATAATAAGAAAAGAGGAAAAAGCCTTTTAAAAACCAAAAAGCAACTCTCTCTCTCTTCACTCAGCAGAAAACATTGCAGAAGCCTTCTCTCTCCCTCTCCCTCACGTTGCCTTTCTTCTCCCTCATTCTCCATTGAAGCTCCACACAAAGCTTCAACCTTTGGCCATCATTTTTGCCCCAAATCGTGAAAGGAGAGCATTTTCGGGGTCGTGAAGTGCGTGGCTACGAGTGGGACTTCGAAAATCCAGGTTTGGGTGGACTTCTTTCTCTCTTAAATTTCGTGGGTATGGGGTTTTGGGAGATATGATGGGTGGTTTTGTTAGTTTTCTGCTGTGTGATGATTATTTGTGAAGGCATTTGTTGAAATTGCCATGTTTGGGTGAATTAGACATACCCATTCTGTTTTAGGGTTTTTGTGAT
Source organism: Glycine max (assembly GCF_000004515.6). Taxonomy (NCBI): domain Eukaryota; kingdom Viridiplantae; phylum Streptophyta; class Magnoliopsida; order Fabales; family Fabaceae; genus Glycine; species Glycine max. Next base: position 28,690,332 of record NC_038251.2, read on the forward strand.
GATGTTTGTGATGTTTATATGCTGAAATTGCTGATAGAAATCTGTTAGAGACAAAGGGTAGAACTAACCTAGGGTTAGAAAGTGAGAATGTGATGTTATGAGTGAAAAAAAAAAAAAAAGTGAGACTTTGAGAGTTGGAAGGCTAAGTCTGAATTCTGTGGTAAATGGAGGTTAAAGTGAGTTAATACTAGCTTGAAATGTCATTTAGGACATGTGAGAAAGGTTAGGCTGAGCTAGAGAGAAAAACAAATGACCAAAGTGAACCAAGAGCCATTTCTAGGGCAAAATTGGGTGTTGAGGAGTCAAATTTTGATTCGGTGGAAATTTAGGTGTAAATCCAGTTTGAGCGAGTTTAGATTGATGTTATAGACTTGTGTGAGGTGAGAATTTGCTCCAAATTTACCTCATTCTAAATTCCACCTTTCAAACCTAGAAAAGCCATTGAATTGAGGGGTTTTGGACACCTAGATTTTGTGTTGCTGTGGTTTGAAGCTTGGCTTTGGTTTAGACATGTTTGATACATGATTTGGGACTTGTAGGATTTGATTTGGGCAAGATTGGATGAGAGGAAGGGTGATTTTCGAAATCTGCACTTATGCAGAATTTTTGCTGTGAAATTGTGCAGCAGAATTTTGCACAAGTGCAGAAAAATGCTTGTGTGTGGTTGGCTGTGGAAAGTCTAGTGCAGAATGAGTTCTGGATGTTTGCTAGTAGATCCCAACGGTCAAAATGTAGGCCTATACACTATAGACTTCCAGTAAAATTTTGGAGTCGATCCAACGGTTAACGAATTGGATCGAAGGAATTGTTACTGTGGTCTTTACGTGAGAAAAGCTGTGATTTTGGTTGATGTGTTGAGCAGAGTTTTCTGCCTTTGCTCTGTTTTGCTTGGCTGTGATAGCTTGTGCTGTTTGAATGTTGTTTTGCTTGGATGTTGTGGAAGCTTGAGAGGATTGATGGGGACCCGGTGTTGAGAGAAACGAGGATATGGGCTACGTGGGAGTACGTGAGCTCAGTTGGAGGTGGGCAACCGGGGATGGTGGGTTTATGCGCGCATTGTGGATGTGGAAAGCTTGTTGTGCACCATCGCCCGACCGCCACCTAGTACCACATGTGATGGGTACCCCATAATTCTACAAGCTTGAGATGAGGAAGTGTTGAAGGGTGAAACTTCCTGCTTTTATTGTTGACCACAGAGTGGTACCTGGAGATATGTCGCGGGGGTCAGGAGACCTTGGGGATGTCAGGTGGGGTGCTATTGCCCAAAACCAAGCTTGACCAATCCCGACCCAACCCGGGCATAGTCGGTCAGTGAGAACCTGTGATGTACCTAAACAGGCGAGCTCCTGGCAGTCAACAGATAAAAGGAAAACAAGACCACAAAGCAAGGAGGCTTGTGGTGGCTGGCCAGCTGTGAATTTTGTGTAATATGTGGATGGTGGCCTCTGGTAATCGATTACCAAGGGTGGGTAATCGATTACAAGGCTTAAAATTGAGGACAGGAGGCTAAGATGGTCTCTGGTAATCGATTACCAAGGGGTGTAATCGATTACCAGGCTTGAAAACGAAGTCAGGAAACTTAGGGAGCCTCTGGTAATCGATTACCAGCCTGTGTAATCGATTACACAGAGGAATGGGTCACTGGTAATCGATTACCAGGCATGTGTAATCGATTACACAGTGTATTATTGCATATTTCATGTCCTGAGGCTGTGTAATTCAAGTTTAGCCTCTGGTAATCGATTACCAAGGCTGTGTAATCGATTACCAGAGATGGAAAGCCTTAGAATACCCCTTTTTATTGCATGTAGTGTTTATGAGACGCATCGTGTGCAGCACAGTTAGATTCTTGTGAAAGAGTCTACCCCTTTCTCTTCTTCCTTGTAGATCGTGATGGCGGCGCAGCTAATCCGTGATCGAGTAGAGATGGAGTGCCTAGAGGGAGCTTGGGAGACCCTCGAAGGCAACACGAGGTGCCGATTTCGGGGCACCATTCGATTCACGGCTACTTCTTTGGTGCATCCAGATGAACCTGCACGGACGCTTCAGCGCACTGTGGAGTGGATACTACCCACGCCTACACCATATCGTCTAGTGGAGCCCGTTCAAGTGATCGAGGTAACGTCATCCGAGGAAGACCCTGAGGAGGACCTGGAGGAGCTACCTCCTGAGCCTGCTGTGGATGCCCTTGACTTTCTAGAGGGTGATGAGGATCCACTTCTTGAGGTGGATTCTCCCGAGGAAGTCATGTCGGCATCTGAGGCAGACTCTACGGAGGATAGCGGCCCGAGGGAGATGGCGATCAGCGGAGGCTCTTCATCCTAGTGGACAGCTTTTTGGATTAGTTTTGTATACTTTTGAGGGTGGGTGTATCTAGGACTGACTGTTAGGTTTACTCTTTTGTTTTTGTATGGGTAGACCTGATGTATAGAAATTTGATTATTGTATACATGTGGCTGAAGCCACCACTATGGACACCTTTGCTCTGGATGACACTATATATTTTGTAAAACTCCCATATTTTGGACAGCTTTAAATGATGAATGCATTTATGATCGATCTTGTTCTTTGAAAAGAAAGCGTTAGTAACTTTATTTGTAAAAGAGTTTATCGATCGTATTTTATTCTTTTATTTTCACGTGACGACCTAAAGTAATGGCTGGTACGTTCTTCCTTTTGAAAAAGCAAAATAATTTAGAGAATTATGAGCGGTAAGAAAGAAATGACTCCGAATAGAGTTGTGAACTGGCCATTCAGGACTTTATAGTGAGGATTTTCCTTCTAAACCTAGTTATGGTGAAAAGAGAAAGAAATGAAAAAGAAAAAGAAGAAAAAAAAAAAAAAAAAAAATTTACCATGGTTTTTGTTATTTAAATTATTACTATTAAACCAGTCATTAATTTAGGGACGCCACAAATGGTGGTATCAGAGCAAAAGTTGGATTCTAGTGAACCTGTTTATGGTCTTGCTGTGTGAATGCTGTGTATCTCTGAAACTTGGGAGTAGGTTTCGGGGAGTGACGTTAAGTCACACATTGTGTGTATTTCTGCCTTATTGTCTTGAGCATGGATGTGTGACTGATTCATAGGGTTGTTGTGTGTATGAGTATGTATAAAGAGAAGGATGTAGTTATAACTGTCATAGCCTATGTGGTACACTCTCTCTTTAGGATTTCTTGGGTGCTAATAGTTTCCCTACAGGATAGGTATGGCAGGACGTGGTAGGGATCAGAACCGTGATGTCCTTGACCGCATCACCGCTGTGCTGGAAACTCTAGTGCAGGAACGTGATGTGGAGCCGGCGGAGTATCGGGGACTCATGGCTTTCCGTAAGAACCACCCGCCAAAGTTCAGTGGAGACTATGATCCGGAAGGTGCTAGGTTGTGGTTAGCTGAGACGGAGAAGATTTTCGAGGCGATGGGTTGCCTTGAGGAGCATAAGGTCCTTTATGCAACATTTATGCTCCAAGGAGAGGCCGAGAATTGGTGGAAGTTCGTGAAGCCTTCATTTGTTGCACCTGGAGGCGTGATTCCTTGGAATGACTTCAAGGACAAATTCCTGGAGAATTACTTCCCACGAGATCTCAGGAAGCGGAAGGCGAGGGAATTTCTGGATTTGAAGCAAGGAAACATGTCTGTTGGGGAGTACACGGCTAAGTTTAATGAGCTTCTGCAGTATTGGCCTCAATACCAAGATGCTCAGAATGAGGAAGATTTATGTGCTCAGTTTGAGAATGGGCTTCGGTTGGAGATCCAACAGGCGGTTAGTTATATGCAGATCACGGATTTTAATCAGTTGGTGACAAAGTGCAGGATTTTTGAAGATAAGATGAAGGAGAGGCAAGCTAGAGGAGTTGGAGGACCTCAGAGGAACCATCCTTTTAGAGGAAATGGTAACAAGAGGATGAAGCCGTATGCTAGCAACAAGGGGAAGCAACCTATGGCTGCCTCCAACATGAGCCAGTCAAGGGGGACTGGGGTACAATGCTTTCAGTGTGGAGGACCGCATCTTAAGAGGAATTGCCCACAGCTCCAGCAGACACAGGAGAACCGTTGTTATGTGTGTGGCAAGGTGGGCCATTATGCTCGAGAATGTAGGGTGACCGGGAGACCGACGGTAACTGCCAATTCCAACACCGTCAATCGTGGACCCACTAATTCCACAAGGAGCGGTAATGTTAGCAACAACAACAATAGTGGTGGAAGACCAAAAGTACCCTCTCGGGTATTTGCTATGAGTGGCTCAGAAGCGGCTGCCTCCGACGATTTGATACGGGGTAAGTGTTTGATTGCTGATAAACTACTAGATGTACTTTATGATTCAGGTGCCACACATTCTTTCATATCTCATGCATGTGTGGAGAGGTTGGGGTTATGTGCGACGGAGTTGCCATATGATATGGTGGTGTCTACTCCGACGAGCGAGCCTGTAACCACCTCTCGGGTGTGTTTGAAGTGTCCTATAATTGTTGAGGGTCGATCTTTTATGGCGGACTTGATTTGCCTACCTTTAGCTCATCTAGATGTGATCTTGGGGATGGATTGGTTATCTACTAACCATATCTTTCTAGACTGTAAGGAGAAGATGCTAGTGTTTGGTGGAGATGTAGTTCCACGTGAACCATTGAAAGAGGATGCGGCCAACGAAGAAACGGAAGATGTTCGAACTTACATGGTGTTGTTCTCTATGTATGTGGAAGAGGACGCTGAAGTTAGTTGTATACCGGTGGTGTCAGAATTTCCAGAAGTTTTTCCGGATGATATTTGTGAATTGCCACCTGAGAGAGAAGTGGAATTCATTATTGACTTGGTGCCTGGGGCGAATCCAGTGTCGATTGCGCCTTATAGAATGTCTCCGGTAGAACTAGCAGAGGTGAAGGCACAAGTGCAGGATCTTTTGAGCAAACAATTTGTTCGTCCAAGTGCATCACCATGGGGAGCACCGGTCTTGTTGGTTAAAAAGAAGGATGGAAGTATGAGGATGTGTGTAGACTACCGGCAGTTAAACAAGGTCACTATCAAGAACAAATATCCGCTACCAAGGATAGATGATTTGATTGACCAATTGAGGGGAGCAACGGTATTTTCGAAGATAGATCTGCGATCGGGGTATCATCAAATCCGAGTTAAGAAGGAAGATATCCCAAAGACTGCATTTCGGACTCGGTATGGGCACTACGAGTATTTAGTCATGCCATTTGGAGTGACTAATGCTCCGGCTATTTTCATGGACTATATGAACCGTATATTCCATGATTACTTGGACCAATTTGTGGTTGTGTTTATTGATGATATCCTAGTGTATTCAAGGAATAAGGAGGAGCATGAGAAGCACTTGAGGATTGTATTGCATATCCTGAGGGACAGGAAGTTGTTCGCCAAACTGTCAAAATGTGAATTTTGGTTGGAGAAAGTGCAGTTCTTAGGACACGTGATTTCTAAGGACGGGGTTGCGGTGGATCCGAACAAGGTGGAGTCGGTTATGGAGTGGCAACAACCGACAACTCCAACGGAGGTTCGAAGCTTCTTGGGGTTGGCAGGCTATTATAGAAAGTTCATTGAGGGATTTTCTAAATTGGCATTGCCCCTAACTAAGTTGACTCGTAAGAATGAGAAGTTTGTCTGGAATGAGAAGTGTGATCAAAGTTTCCAAGAGTTGAAGAGGCGGTTGACGACAGCTCCAGTGTTAATTTTGCCCGACCCTAAGAGAACATTTGAAGTGTATTGCGATGCAAGCGGGCAAGGCTTGGGATGTGTGTTGATGCAAGAGGGAAGAGTAGTGGCTTATGCTTCGCGTCAATTACGTCCTCATGAAGTTAACTATCCGACTCATGACTTGGAATTAGCAGCGGTGGTCTTTGCCTTAAAGATTTGGAGGCATTATTTGTACGGTACTCGTTTTGAAGTTTTCAGTGATCACAAGAGTCTCAAATACTTGTTCGATCAGAAGGAACTCAATATGAGACAACGAAGATGGATGGAGTTCCTCAAGGATTATGATTTTGGACTTTCCTACCATCCAGGAAAGGCTAATGTAGTAGCCGATGCGCTAAGCCGGAAATCCTTACATGTTGCGACTATGATGAGTTTGGAGCAGAGATTGATAGAGGAGTTCCGAGATTTGAATCTAGCAATCGAGGTGCGACCCAAGAGCTTATTTGTGGGAACGTTGCAGATTACCAATGAATTTGTAGACCACATACGCGAGGCTCAAGGGGATGATCCGTTTTTGCAAGGCAAGGTGTTAGATGTAATGGGGGATAGGGGTGTGGAGTTTGAGAAGGATACAACCGGGTTAATTAGATTCAAGGGGAGGATATGTGTGCCATCTCTAGATGATTTGAAAGTTAAGATTTTGGAGGAAGCACATAAAAGTCGTCTTAGTTTCAATCCAGGAATGACTAAGATGTACCAAGATTTGAAGAGAAGTTTTTGGTGGCATGGCATGAAGAAAGATGTAGCTGAATATGTAGCAAGATGTTTGACATGTCAAAAGGCTAAGGTTGAGCACCAACGACCATCGGGAGAATTGAAGCCATTGGAGATTCCGGAATGGAAATGGGAGAGCATATCTATGGATTTTGTATCTAGTTTACCCAAGACTAGTCGTGGACATGATGCGGTGTGGGTCATAGTAGATCGACTCACCAAATCTGCTCATTTTATTCCGGTGAATATGAAGTATAGAATGGAAAAGCTAGTGGAGTTGTACATCAAAGAAATAGTAAGGTTGCATGGAATTCCTTCTAGTATTGTATCTGACAGGGATCCAAGGTTCACTTCGCGATTTTGGACGAGTCTACATGAGGCCTTGGGGACAAAGCTGAAGCTTGGTTCAGCTTATCATCCTCAAACAGATGGTCAGACTGAACGAACCATTCAGACTCTAGAGGATCTACTTCGGGCGTGTATTATAGAGCAACAAGGTAGCTGGATGGATTGTTTGCCATTGATTGAGTTTACTTACAACAATAGTTACCAAGCCAGTATTGGTATGGCTCCTTTTGAAGCTTTATATGGACGAAAGTGCAAAACTCCTATTTGTTGGTATGATGATGGAGAAGCAGTACTTCTTGGACCTGAAATGCTACAACAGATTAATGAACAAGTGAGGTTGATTCGAGAGAAGATAAAAGCATCTCAGGATAGGCAGAAGAGCTACTATGATAGAAGGAGGAAACCACTATATTTTCAGGAAGGAGAACATGTGTTTTTGAAGGTTTCTCCCGTAACCGGAGTCGGAAGAGCTCTTAAAGCTAGGAAGTTGACACCCAAGTATCTAGGTCCATATCAGATTTTGAAGAAGATTGGGCCTGTAGCTTATCATATCGCCTTACCTCCGAGTTTATCGAATTTGCATCCTGTGTTCCATGTCTCTCAACTGAGACGGTACAACCCAGATCCATCACATATACTTGCAGTGGACGAGGTACAGGTGAAGGATAACCTCACCTATAGAGCACAACCTCAGGAAATCACTGACCGAAGGATGAAGTCGTTGAGAGGAAAGGAGATCGCATTGGTGAAGGTGCAATGGGGAACCGATGAGGGTGATTCTACATGGGAGTTGGAGGATAGGATGAGAGAGTTGTACCCAAGTTTGTTCATAGAGTAGTTAATTTCGGGGACGAAATTCCTAAAAGGGTGGGAGTATTGTAACATCCTGGAAATTTCTATCCGGAATTTTTGGAAACGATGTATTTTGAATGAGTATATATAAGTATTATTCAGTGTATATGCCTATATGTTCTTGGTAGAAGTAGGAATAGCGGGGGGCAAGATATGCGGGTTAGGCTAATTAAGGGAGAGAAATCCATAACTGGGAGGTTATGAGTTAATTCTTAATTAATTAGTTAAAAATCATCGTTTTGCGTGCGACTTAGAATTTAACGAAACCAACCTCTAAACCACGCTCGGGGTTTCATTCTGAGCGTTTTGATATATATATATTGCTTGCTTTCGAAAACTGGCTCCGGCGGACGCAGAGAAACGCGAGAAACTGGAATCAGAGAAATGGCACGCAAACCGAGGCAGGATTTTAGCGTTTCAAAGGTCAGATTTTTCTCACTTTTGTGACTGAGTATGGGTCACAGTCAAAAAGAGAAAGTGGGCCCTTTTTGCTCCAATCAAATAGGGACATGTGGCAGAGCTTGAATAAAATAATAAGAAAAGAGGAAAAAGCCTTTTAAAAACCAAAAAGCAACTCTCTCTCTCTTCACTCAGCAGAAAACATTGCAGAAGCCTTCTCTCTCCCTCTCCCTCACATTGCCTTTCTTCTCCCTCATTCTCCATTGAAGCTCCACACAAAGCTTCAACCTTTGGCCATCATTTTTGCCCCAAATCGTGAAAGGAGAGCATTTTCGGGGTCGTGAAGTGCATGGCTACGAGTGGGACTTCGAAAATCCAGGTTTGGGTGGACTTCTTTCTCTCTTAAATTTCGTGGGTATGGGGTTTTGGGAGATATGATGGGTGGTTTTGTTAGTTTTCTGCTGTGTGATGATTATTTGTGAAGGCATTTGTTGAAATTGCCATGTTTGGGTGAATTAGACATACCCATTCTGTTTTAGGGTTTTTGTGATGATGTTTGTGATGTTTATATGCTGAAATTGCTGATAGAAATCTGTTAGAGACAAAGGGTAGAACTAACCTAGGGTTAGAAAGTGAGAATGTGATGTTATGAGTGAAAAAAAAAAAAAAGTGAGACTTTGAGAGTTGGAAGGCTAAGTCTGAATTCTGTGGTAAATGGAGGTTAAAGTGAGTTAATACTAGCTTGAAATGTCATTTAGGACATGTGAGAAAGGTTAGGCTGAGCTAGAGAGAAAAACAAATGACCAAAGTGAACCAAGAGCCATTTCTAGGGCAAAATTGGGTGTTGAGGAGTCAAATTTTGATTCGGTGGAAATTTAGGTGTAAATCCAGTTTGAGCGAGTTTAGATTGATGTTATAGACTTGTGTGAGGTGAGAATTTGCTCCAAATTTACCTCATTCTAAATTCCACCTTTCAAACCTAGAAAAGCCATTGAATTGAGGGGTTTTGGACACCCAGATTTTGTGTTGCTGTGGTTTGAAGCTTGGCTTTGGTTTAGACATGTTTGATACATGATTTGGGACTTGTAGGATTTGATTTGGGCAAGATTGGATGAGAGGAAGGGTGATTTTCGAAATCTGCACTTATGCAGAATTTTTGCTGTGAAATTGTGCAGCAGAATTTTGCACAAGTGCAGAAAAATGCTTGTGTGTGGTTGGCTGTGGAAAGTCTAGTGCAGAATGAGTTCTGGATGTTTGCTAGTATATCCCAACGGTCAAAATGCAGGCTTATACACTATAGACTTCCAGTAAAATTTTGGAGTCGATCCAACGGTTAACGAATTGGATCGAAAGAATTGTTACTGTGGTCTTTACGTGAGAAAAACTGTGATTTTGGTTGATGTGTTGAGCAGAGTTTTCTGCCTTTGCTCTGTTTTGCTTGGCTGTGATAGCTTGTGCTGTTTGAATGTTGTTTTGCTTGGATGTTGTGGAAGCTTGAGAGGATTGATGGGGACCCGGTGTTGAGAGAAACGAGGATATGGGCTACGTGGGAGTACGTGAGCTCAGTTGGAGGTGGGCAACCGGGGATGGTGGGTTTATGCGCGCATTGTGGATGTGGAAAGCTTGTTGTGCACCATCGCCCGACCGCCACCTAGTACCACATGTGATGGGTACCCCATAATTCTACAAGCTTGAGATGAGGAAGTGTTGAAGGGTGAAACTTCCTGCTTTTATTGTTGACCACAGAGTGGTACCTGGAGATATGTCGCGGGGGTCAGGAGACCTTGGGGACGTCAGGTGGGGTGCTATTGCCCAAAACCAAGCTTGACCAATCCCGACCCAACCCGGGCATAGTCGGTCAGTGAGAACCTGTGATGTACCTAAACAGGCGAGCTCCTGGCAGTCAACAGATAAAAGGAAAACAAGACCACAAAGCAAGGAGGCTTGTGGTGGCTGGCCAGCTGTGAATTTTGTGTAATATGTGGATGGTGGCCTCTGGTAATCGATTACCAAGGGTGGGTAATCGATTACAAGGCTTAAAATTGAGGACAGGAGGCTAAGATGGTCTCTGGTAATCGATTACCAAGGGGTGTAATCGATTACCAGGCTTGAAAACGAAGTCAGGAAACTTAGGGAGCCTCTGGTAATCGATTACCAGCCTGTGTAATCGATTACACAGAGGAATGGGTCACTGGTAATCGATTACCAGGCATGTGTAATCGATTACACAGTGTATTATTGCATATTTCATGTCCTGAGGCTGTGTAATTCAAGTTTAGCCTCTGGTAATCGATTACCAAGGCTGTGTAATCGATTACCAGAGATGGAAAGCCTTAAAATACCCCTTTTATTGCATGTAGTGTTTATGAGACGCATCGTGTGCAGCACAGTTAGATCCTTGTGAAAGAGTCTACCCCTTTCTCTTCTTTCTTGTAGATCGTGATGGCGGCGCAGCTAATCCGTGATCGAGTAGAGATGGAGTGCCTAGAGGGAGCTTGGGAGACCCTCGAAGGCAACACGAGGTGCCGATTTCGGGGCACCATTCGATTCACGGCTACTTCTTTGGTGCATCCAGATGAACCTGCACGGACGCTTCAGCGCACTGTGGAGTGGATACTACCCACGCCTACACCATATCGTCTAGTGGAGCCCGTTCAAGTGATCGAGGTAACGTCATCCGAGGAAGACCCTGAGGAGGACCTGGAGGAGCTACCTCCTGAGCCTGCTGTGGATGCCCTTGACTTTCTAGAGGGTGATGAGGATCCACTTCTTGAGGTGGATTCTCTCGAGGAAGTCATGTCGGCATCTGAGGCAGACTCTACGGAGGATAGCGGCCCGAGGGAGATGGCGATCAGCGGAGGCTCTTCATCCTAGTGGACAGCTTTTTGGATTAGTTTTGTATACTTTTGAGGGTGGGTGTATCTAGGACTGACTGTTAGGTTTACTCTTTTGTTTTTGTATGGGTAGACCTGATGTATAGAAATTTGATTATTGTATACATGTGGCTGAAGCCACCACTATGGACACCTTTGCTCTGGATGACACTATATATTTTGTAAAACTCCCATATTTTGGACAGCTTTAAATGATGAATGCATTTATGATCGATCTTGTTCTTTGAAAAGAAAGCGTTAGTAACTTTATTTGTAAAAGAGTTTATCGACCGTATTTTATTCTTTTATTTTCACGTGACGACCTAAAGTAATGGCTGGTACGTTCTTTCTTTTGAAAAAGCAAAATAATTTAGAGAATTATGAGCGGTAAGAAAGAAATGACTCCGAATAGAGTTGTGAACTGGCCATTCAGGACTTTATAGTGAGGATTTTCCTTCTAAACCTAGTTATGGTGAAAAGAGAAAGAAATGAAAAAGAAAAAGAAGAAAAAAAAAAAAAAAAAAAATTTACCATGGTTTTTGTTATTTAAATTATTACTATTAAACCAGTCATTAATTTAGGGACGCCACATGAGTCCTCAGACACACGCTCAATCCTACTCAGGTGGTTAGCCACGAGGTTCTGTGCACCGCTCTGATCACGGATCTCCAAATCAAACTCTTGGAGCCAAAGCATTCACCTGATCAATCTAGGCTTTGATTCAGCCTCTTCAACAGGTACTTCAGAGTTGCATGGTCAGTATAAACAATAACACGAGTACCAAGAAAATATGAACAAAATTTCTCAAGAGCAAAAACTATCACTAATAGCTCCTTCTCTGTGGTAGTGTAATTTTCTTGGGCAGCATCCAAAGTTCTGGAAGCGTAGTAGATCACCCGAGGCAGCTTGTCAATCTTTTGAACAAGGAGAATCCCCAATGCATAATTGGATGCATCACACATCAGCTCAAATGGGGCTGTCCAATCAGGTGCCTGAATGATAGGGGTGGTAGTCAACGCATGCTTGAGGCAATCAAAAGCCTTTTTGCACTGGTCATCAAAATCAAACTCCACCTCCTTTTGCAGCAGATTGGATAGTGGAAGGGCCACTTTGCTAAAGTCCTTGATAAAGTGCTTATAAAACCTTGCATGGCCAAGAAAAGAACGAACCTCTCACACGTAAGAGGGGTAAGGCAATTGTGAAATAACAGCTATCTTTGCAGGGTCTACCTCTATGCCCATACTGGAAATGATATGCCCCAAAACTATACCTTGTTCTACCATGAAGTGACATTTTTCAAAATTCAGCACAAGGTTAGTTTCAATGCATCTATTAAGAACTCTATCCAGACTATCCAAACATGCATCAAAAGAGGATCCATAAATAGTAAAATCATCCATAAACACCTATATGCAACTCTCTAAAACGTCACTGAAAATGCTAAGCATACACTGCTGGAAGGTACCAGGGGCGTTGCATAGGCCAAAAGGCATCCTCCTATAGGCAAAAGTGCCAAAGGGACAGGTGAATGTGGTCTTTTCTTGATCCTTAGGAGCAACATGAATTTGTAAATAACCAAAAAAACCATCAAGAGAATAGTAATGAGACTTACCTGCCAAGCGCTCAAGCATTTGATCAATGAATGGCAGGGGAAAATGATCTTTGTTGGACCTTGTGGCCTCAATAATCTTAAGAGGGATAGGCTTAGAATGCAGAAGAAGCAGCAACAATCAATTTAACAATGTTCTTTAAACATGCAAGACACAATTGATTGCAACAAAATAAATAAGATAAGGGAAGAGAGAATGCAAACACGGTTTTATACTGGTTCGGTCACTTCCCGTGCCTACATCCAGTACTCAAGCAACCCACTTGAGATTTCCACTATCTTTGTAAAATCCATTACAAAGTCTGAACCACACAAGGACAACCCATCCCTTGTGTTCAGGAATCCTTTACAACAAGAGACTCACAATCTCTTAACCAATCTCATTGAATAAGAAGAATGGAAGAAGAATTCTCTCTTCAAGAGAAGAATATTACAATGAAGATCATCTAAGAATCCTTATAGATTTTGCAAGTGTTTGGTCAAGGATTTCTTTTGAGAGAGCATTTGACAATGAAGTTCTTTTGGAATCTCTCTCATTGTCTTTTGAGAGGATAAGACATTTTTGCCAAGCAAAACTCTCTCTTAAATTTCCTCCCAAGTCACACATATATATAGGCCTTTGATGGCCATTCAAAATCCAAATGATAAGATGTGATTGTTGGTGATATTCCTTGAAAATCTCTCTGGTAATCGATTACAGAATTAGTGTAATCGATTACACAGCTGTTTTTCTTGAACAGTTGTGATCCTTCATTTAAAATTTGAATTCCTAACGGTCAGAGTCTCTGGTAATCGATTACATATGATGTGTAATCGATTACACACTTTCAAACCATTGGTAATCAATTACTTGTATTGGTAATCGATTACATGTGCCTTGAATGACTTGAAACCTTTCATTGTGAGGCAAGGCTTGATCTTGAAGAAATCTTGAATCAAGGCTTAGTTTGTTGAAACAATCTTGTATTAATCTTGAAGCAAAATGAGCCTTGTTTGATTCTTCTTTTGACATCATCAAAATCATGTATACATACATTCACAATCTTTTTTGGTTTCCTGGTTCAGCCTCTTATAATCAATGCAGACTCACTAGCTATTCTGCACTTTTGTGGGGATAAGCTCATCCTTCTCATTCTTGATCACTGTGAGGCATGTCTTCTTAGGAACCACTTGGACTGGACTCACCCACTGGCTGTCAGAAATGAGGTAGATGATTCCAGCTTGCAAGAGCTTGGTCACCTCCTTTTTCACCACATCTAGATTTATGGGGTTGAGTCGCCACTGTGGCTATCTCTAAAAGTATTCTATGCATGTAGGTTGATGGGCTAATACCAGGAATGTCTGCTAAAGTCCATCCGATGGCTTTTTTGTGCTTCTTGAGCACTAGCAACAACTTCTCTTCTTGCTCAGTAACAAGGGAGGCAGAGATGATCACTGGAAATTTTTCTTTGTCCTCCAAGTAAGCATATTTGAGGTTTGCTGGTAAAGGCTTCAACTCTGGTGTGGGTGGTGGCTGAACAGTGGGAGGAACCATGGTAGGAACCATGGTAGGAGAAGAAGAAGGTTCCTCAGCCTGTACCTCATAAAGAAAGTCAGAAGTATATGTACTTCCTACAATATGGTTAGGGCATTTTGACTCTAAAAAATCAACATCAAGAGGTACAACACCCAAAAAATCAGAACTAGACTCAAATTCAAATTTACTCTCAGCATAAAAATCAGATACATGATCAAATTCAAACTCAGATTCAGATTCAATGCATAAGGAATGACAAGTATGCAGATTAGATAAAAATGGATGTTTCCTACCATGAAGAGAATCAAAGTCAAACATATAATCATCAACAATCTGATCAAGTATCTCAGCACGAAAAACAGAATGATCCTCAGATGGATGTTTCATGGCATCGAGAATGTTAAAATGAACAACAATATCACCAAATTCCATAGACAATGTGCTAGCATAAACATCGATCTTGGTTCGGGCTGTTTTCATAAATGGCCTGCCTAAAATAATTGGAACTGAACCACGGGAAAATCCTTCTTCCATATCAAGAATATAAAAATCAACAGGAAAAATAAGTTCACCAACCCGAACCAACACATCCTCTATCAAACCTGTGGAGTGTGCAACACTTCTATTTTCCAATTGAATCACGACACTCGTAGGTTGCATAGGTCCAAGAGATAAAGAATTGAAAATGGACAGAGGCATGACACTAACTGATGCTCCTAGATCTAGCATGACATTCTCAAATTTGTTGTTCCCAATAATGCAAGGTATACAAAAAGTACCTAGGTCCTTACATTTCTCAGGAATGTGAGGAACAAATTTACCTATCAATGCTGACACATTTCTGCCCATGCTAATCCTTTCATTGCCCTTGAACCTCCTTTTGTGGGTGCACAGCTCTTTTAGAAACTTGGCATATCTTGGAATTTGCTTGATGGTATCTAGCAGAGGTATGTTCACCTCTACTTTCCTAAAGGTCTCCAAGATCTCCTTATCCACTTCTTCCATCTTTTTGTTTGGAATTACTCTAGGTGGAAATGGAAGAGGGATAGGAGGTTGCTGCAAGTTAGAACTACTAGAAGAAGGTCCACCTATATGATCAGGAAGCTTTCTCTTTTGTGCAGCTAGCTCATCCTCTTTTTCAGGTGTAGAATGAAGCTTGAAAGGTTCAGGTGAAGGTGCTGCTACTGGTGGAGGCACTTCAATTTGCTTGCCAGACCTCAAGGTGATGGCACTCACATTTTTCAGATTGCACAGTTTGTGAAGGAAATTTGTCATAATTTTGGGACTGAGCTTGGTTCAACTAAGTAGCCATCTGCCCTATCTAATTTGTTAGACTCTAAATGGAGGCTCTCGTCTCTTGCTGAAATTGCATATTCTGGATGGTCATTTGCCTCACTAACTCCTCTAAGGAAGGTTGAGAAGGGGCCTCAGTTGCTTGTTGTCTTTGTTGTTGCTACTGCTGCATTGGAGGAGGAACATATGGCCTGCTTGGACCAACAAAATTCTAGAAGGGAGGGACAGGCTATTGTTGTTATGGAGGATTTGCCTATCTCAGATTTGGATTATTCCTCCAACCTGGATTGTATCTGTTGTTTGAAAGATCATAATTATTCTGCTGTTGTTGGTTTTGCTGCTGAGTTGGTCTATTATAAATGTTTGCAGCATAGGTTTCAGGTTCCTCATTAACTCCAGATTGCTGCATAGATGGACAAAGATCTGTATGGTGATCAGTGGAAGAACATAGACCACAGACTCTTGCAACAGTAACAGGTGCACATGTAGATTTCTGATTTATGGCAAGCTGAGTTACTAGGTTAACCAAGGCATCAAGTTTTCCCTCAAGCTTCTTATTTTCAGCAAATAAAGATGAATCTGTGGCCACATCATGGACTCCTCTAAGGACAATAGCATCATTTCTTGCACTGAATTGTTGGGAGTTGGAAGTCATCTTCTCAATCAGATTCCTGGCCTCAATAGGAGTCATATCACCAAGAGCTCCACAACTGGTAGCATCAATCATACTCCTCTCCATGTTGCTAAGTCCCTCGTAGAAATATTGCAGAAGGAGTTGCTCAGAAATCTAGTGGTGAGGACAGCTTGCACATAATTTCTTGAATCTTTCCCAGTACTCATACAAGCTCTCTCCACTAAGTTGCCTGATGCCTGAAATGTCTTTTCTGATGGCAGTGGTCCTAGATGTAGGGAAGAATTTCTCCAAGAACACCCTCTTAAGGTCATCCCAACTGGTAATGGACCTGGGAGCAAGGTAGTACAACCAATCTTTCGCCACTCCCTCTAGAGAATAAGGAAAAGCCTTTAGAAAGATATGATCTTCCTGGACATCAGGGGGCTTCATGGTGGAACAGACAATATGGAACTCCTTAAGATGCTTATAAGGATCTTCACCTGCAAGACCATGAAACTTGGGCAGCAAATGTATTAGTCCAGTCTTGAGAACATATGGAACATCCTTATCAGGATATTGAATGCACAAGCTTTCATAAGTGAAGTCAGGTGTAGCCATCTCCCTAAGAGTCCTCTCATGAGGTGGAGATTGAGCCATGTTCCCAGTATGAAAATTAGTAGCCGAATGCTCAAAATTAGAATGTTCAGAATCACCAGCAACAGAATGCTCAGAATGCATGGAATGCTTAGAATGCTCACTATGCCTAAATAATATATGAAAGGTTCTATCTATTTTAGGATCAAAGGGTTGTAAATCACCTGGATTGCCCCTAGTCATGCACTATATGCAGCAAATCATGTATTTCTCAAACAAGCACCAAGGGTAAAAAGGTAGGGGTAAAACTACAACTATACTCAAACGATATCCAAATGAGCTGAAAATTTGTGAGCAACACCCTAAAATCATGAAAAGATAGTACAAAAATTTTCAGACAAAAATTCAAAGTCTAACTATGAAAACTGCCTAAGAAAAGTTTAGAAAATAGGACAATAATACTTCAAAAAAAAACTTAGTAAACAGCTGATTTTTTAAGTTCTAAGAACCAAAACCGGCTAAAGCCGATTGAAGTTGCATGGGAAATTTTTTTCTACCCCAAATGCATATATAATAATAGTCATTCTGATAACCGGATCAAAAGTTATGGCCGTTTTGAGTTTTGCTAAAAACAAGTTCCCAAATTTTTTGAATCTCTCAAATTCAGCCACACCAAGTGCTTCTGGTATTTTTCACACAAAATATGGATCAAAAGAAACTACCACACAAAAAATCAGCCAAAAATAACAACTCTAGCTATCAAAACAAAAATTGCCAATTAATTAGAAAAATCTAACACTGTTCATGCACTATTCACAACAGTTTTCACTTGCGGAACCACAAAATTTCACTCCTAAATAGGGGACACCTCTGAACAGGGGACAAGAATGAAAAGCAAAACAGAATACTACACAACACTACACACCTAACAACTAAACACTGCAAATTAATCACATAACACAAATTTTATAATAACAAAGATTTTATAAAAACACAGAAACAAACACAAAGACACAAAAACATAATTATGAACCTTTGGACCACTACTCCTCGGCAACGGCGCTAAATTGGATAAAGGTCGTACCCAAATCAAATAAACATTAAAATTCAGTATCTAGGAAGTGATCCTCGGTCGTCTCCCAGTGAGCAATGATCAAATAAACGTTCATAACATATAATAATAAAACAGTAACGAATGAGAGGGGTTTGTTTATTTTTGTAATTTAAATAGCAAGCAAACTTGAATTAAAGAAATAAAAGAACTAAAACATGTTGTTTCCCCTTGATTCAAAAGCAAGTCTCTTATCCTAGGTTATGAGAATTTATCCCTAATTAGTTCAACCACTTAATCCAACTAGAAATTAATTTACTAAGCGAAAATTAACACAAGGCTGTCATTATGTGATTAAGCAACACATACACCAATTAATCCCTCTCACATGTCCATTAAGCATGAACGTTAATTAAGCACAGAGACAATTAATCAAGCATTAAGCATGCATAGATTAATATCACCAACAATACAGAAAAATTGGTGAAGGGGAAAAACTGGTCAGAATTTAATATTAATAAAAAAACCTCAAAGAGAGCTATGCTTAATCCTCAAGAGAAAAAAACATTAGAGATTCAGCCTTCCATTAACAGCAGGAACAAAAAGGAAACCAAGGGTAGAAAACGAACATGAAATTAGAAAGCAAAAATGAAAACGAAACTGGAATTAAAAGCAAAAAATGAAACTGGAATTTGAAGCAGACAACGAAAATGAAGTTCTACGTGAATAGTACCACGCGTGAACAATAACCCGAGAAAACTGAAAACGAAACCCTCAACTTCTGCCTTCGTGAACAGTAACACGACCCTACTAAAACCCTAGCAGCTGGGCTCCCAAGCTTACAAATCTAATTTTTTGGCCCAATAAGGTCTGGCGGCCCAATTACAAAAATACAGCCCAAAAACGAAATAAAATAAAACTAGACGACAAATAAAATTGTTTGCTCTCTTCAAGTCCAAGCCGGTTCAGCCCAATTCCAGATCCAAGCCCAATTGCTTATAATTCTCCAGAAATTAAATTAAAACACAAAATTAGTCAAGTAGGGCCAAATGATAAAGCTGCATAATTAATTTGACAATTAAGGCTAATCAGTAATTAAAATGGTGACAGAAAGGGGTAAGAAATAGGAGAAAATAATGACACATTAATCATGTGTGTGCATTTTTTTAAACTTTGATAATTTGAAAATTAAACTTCAGATTTCAGAGCTCTTTTAGAGCATATAATTTCATGTTCTTCTCTTCCTCTCCCTTCGTTCATCTCTTTCTTCCTCCAAGCTCTTATCCATGGCCTCCTATGATGGTGAGCTTCTTCTAGACTCATCTTCTCCTTGAAGTGGCGTCTCCTCTATCTCTTCCTTCTCTATTCCGCTGCCATTCATCTTCCAAGAAGCAAAGAAATCCATTGATGAAGAAGATCCTAGGCCTACAAGCTCCAATGGAGCTTACATCACGTCACACAATAGATGCTCCCATATGTCGTCCAGTAGTTGTTGTCTTCCATTCAAACAGTTGATGCAAGGACAATAATATTTTCCTTATTCATTCGGTCGACCTCTTTCTGAAGCAAATTGCAAGAACTACTCGACGCCATCCTCATATTCTGGGCTCATGCGACTTTGATTCGTCCAACTTCGATCCATGTAAGCAATTCCATGCATGAAAATCTCACTTTTTTATTTATAGGTGTGGCTCTATCCCATTTAGGAAGACTGTCTTTTATGTTAGCTTCAAGCGTCAGGGTTAGCATTATTTTGAAAATTTTGACTAAATTTTGGTAGCATTTCGCATTGGTCTCCAAGTACACTACATGACATCGGTGAAATTAATTTCTCGATAATCAACTATGCACTCAGAGAACAACTTGAAATGCATTGTACCGAAATATCATCAAATTAATCAAAATAATAATAACCTTAATGAATGAATCTAACATAAAAATACCAGTCTCCCCAAACTGTCCAAATGGATAATTCAAGACTAAATACAATGACTAATGCAAATTGTCCACAAGAATCATTGCATTCAGTCTCAAACGAGAATCTAAGGTTCACTTAGCATGAACAACAGTTGTTTATATAGCAAATTACATTGCTGACGTACAAGAACATACAAAATCTAAATTTCGATCCCAAACAAATATCCACATATACAGTTGTTTGTATAGCATGTTACATTCATGACATAAAAAATCTAAATTTGTCATGGAAGCTAAAGAAAAGGAAAGCACAGACATGAGAAAGAAAGTGTATGTGTGCCCAGAGGCAACATGCGTGCACCATGACCCTTCAAGGGCACTAGGGGACCTCACTGGAATCAATAAACACTTCTTCAGGAAACAAGAAGAGAATAAATAAAAGTGTGACAAGTGCTCCAAATGGTGCGTGGTTCAATCATATTGGAAACATGGTTTGAACCAAATTGGGATATGAAATTGTGTGTGTCTGTCTCTTTGTCTGTGTGTGTGTCTGTGTGTGTGTGTGTGTGTGTGTGTGTGTGTCTGTGTCTTTATGTGTGTGTGTGTGTGTGTGTCTCTATATGTGTGTATGTCTCTCTCTGTGTGTGTGTGTGTGTGTGTGTGTGTGTGTGTGTGTTTGTGTGTCTCTATGTCTTTATGTCTGTGTGTTTGTGTGTGTGTGTGTGTGTGTGTGTGCATGTGTAGGGGGTCATTCGAGGGTAGCAAAGGATCATCATATTCTAAACATCATCAGTGACACCATACACTCCTATATTGAAGAGTTACTAAACCAATGCGGCCAGAACAACCATTATCATCAATTTGCAGCAGCATGAATTCACCTTCTTTGGGGGACACTACAATTCTACCATCTATTATGCAGCTGCCAAGGGTAAACACTGACATTCTCAAAAGGTAACTTAACAAGGATGGAATCACACTCCAACTATAAACATTTCCATCCATGCTCATGAGCAATTTCAATTGTTGGCATCAGCTTACAAGAAACTCACAGCATGTCCAAAAGATAGGTTATATGATTTGGAAGGAAAGGGCATTGAATTGGTTCCAGTGATTATAAATATGGACAAGGGTCATCATTTGGAAAATGTTCAACCATGGGTTGTTGGGGATGTTTTAGATTTACTTTTCAAAAAATCCATGAGGTGTTAATGGAGTTGAGATTGAAATTGGATGCTAGATTGATCATACAGGTAAATTGGTAGGTCCTTAAAGATGAACATAATGTATTAAGAGAAGAAAAACAGATGAGAGAGAAGAAAATCAGAGACAAAAATCTCATGACTTGAGCTATGGGCTGTGGTGCAGGTATGTGTGTGTGTGTGTGTGTGTGTGTGTGTGTGTGTGTGTGTGTGTGTGTGTGTGTGTGTGTGTGTGTGTGTGTGTGTGTGTGTGTGTGTGTGTGTGTGTGTGTGTGTCTATGTGTGTGTGTGTGTGTCTGTGTCTTTGTGTGTGTGTGTGTGTGTGTGTGTGTGTGTGTGTGTGTGTGTGTGTGTGTGTGTGTGTGTGTGTGTGTGTGTGTGTGTTTGTGTGTGTGTGTGTGTGTGTGTGTGTGAACAGCACTAGGTGGATTTCAAGGCTAACAGGTCAGTGGACCCAGAGAAATACACTTTCATCCTAACAGGAAGGAAGCCTATTAGTTTGGAAGACAAAAGGAAGCTTGGTCAAGGGTATATTCCACTGCTGCAAACCTCTATACCAGAGAAAATGGAGACACTTACATCACATTTTCATGTTAGAGTAGGAGGATTGGAAGTTAATTTTGGGCTGCATGGCTTGGTCACCATGCTTCAATTAGTTGAAATACTATTGGAACTTTATGTCAGTAGCCCCAAGCTATTCATCATTATGACGAAATGAAACTTTAGGGGAGGAGTATTGACAAATACTCATTAGTTAGTCAAACAAATATAGGAATTTATGTAACAAAGAATGGTATTGGGCTTGCAATTGATTATTTCTTATTTCTTTCCAAATTATTCAATAAAAACAAGTTTCATGGCATTGCAAGCTATCCTGTACTCAGGAACAAGTGGTGCTTATAAATCAAACAGTTCTACAACTATACAAGTAATGCATACAAAAACAATTTCAAAGTAGTTTTCAAATCAAAGATATAAATACCTGAGTTGGAGGCTTCAGCACAATTGACTTTCCACCAATGACCGCAGGACCACTTTTCGAAATAGCAATGAGCAGAGGATCAAGAATGGCTAAAATCACTCCTAATGGAATCTGAAAATAGTATGGCAGCATAATTTAGTGTTTAGCAAATTAAAAAAAGGCTAAATGACATTATAAATAATATTCTAAATTCCACCAATATAACTTTTAAGCCACTTTATTTTTAGAATCTGTTTTGATCTCTCAAGACCTACCCTATCATTTTGTTAGACAACTAAAACTAAGCCATGGAAATAGGTTAAAAAAAAACCATCCTTAGAGAGGTTAAAAGAAGATAAAATTATAATTAAAATTTTTCATTGATGCCTTTACACGATGCAAACTCTATGCTAAACAAATGTATACAAGAAATTCCCACCATAAGCCAATTCTAATTTCTAATACAACTGCATTACTAATATCCTCATGGAAAGTAACACCAGATCTATCTGCCATAAGGGCAGCTAACATGATATTAGGAGCAAAATTAATAACTTGCATTAACTATCTAAAACTATGATTAAACTTAGTTAAAGTGTCTGCTACTTAATTCCCTTTGCTATTCACTTGAGGAAATGACATCAAAGGCTCTTGAAAGGTGAACTTGGGAATGTTGTTTCCCAAGTTTCAAATTTTACATGTAATTTGATGGTTTCATATCTCAATACCATTTGTTTTTATTAACTTTCAACTACATTTTTGGGGCAATCATCCGGTATCCCCTAGCAAAAAAATCAGAGACAAATCACTCGAGGATATTGAGATTCTATTTGAAAACAGAATAGGTTGTAGGATTGAACATAAATAGCTGAAGGACCGAACAGAAATGTGGTAGAACGAAACTAGCAACCACACACATACAAAGATGGAGCAAAAACTCATTTGTTGTAGTTTAGTTATGCATCATATTTAAAGTGTTACAATGAGAGTTTAAATACAAAAGCTATAAAAGTTTCTTAGTGGGCAGAGCAGAAAGCAATCAAATGGCTGCCAAGGCTACAAGCAATTTGATTGTATCATGTCTTGCAATTAGAGAAAATTTATAAAAAAAAAAAAAAAATCAACACCATGTTGCTAAAATTAACCTTTTACCACCAATCTAACTTTTTTCCCACAAAACCATCAAAATTAAGTTTAGTTATATAAACTCACATAACACTAATTATTACCAATTGCCAAATGTTTGGTTTTCTCTATCATATTGATATTCTCTTGTATGAAACTTCTCCATCATTCTTTTTCAGCAACTTCAACATTCATTCAGTTGTAGCTAAATTGAATCTAGCATAGATGTTATTTAAGGTTTTGGTACCTTTCATTAGAATAATGTCACTATCATACTTTTCTCCATCTCAGTAGTTTTGCTCTTACAAATTGTCTTCTCTAGGAAGTCCCTTTCTTAAGCCTTCAACTTAACATTTCTCCCAATTTTGTTTTGATAGCTCACCAAATTTCACATATTTGCTAACAAGGATTCTTCAAATGTTGTGCAAAAATTCTAACAAGAATTCCCCTTAAATGTTGTTCAAAAATTCTAACAACATTCCCCATAAATCTAGATGATGTCCACTCTATGACAGATTGGTTCTCATAATGAAAGGCCAATGCATAAGTCTGATGATGAAGTTTCTTTTGGCTCTGAAATAATAAATTTTAACCAGCCAGAATCAATTATTACTAGTGCTTCTCAAGTGGATTCACCCCCAAGCTATTATTACTAGTCCTGATAATGCTAATGCAATAACTGCTGCTGCTCTAGAAAATAAGGATTCGTAATGCACATGTTACCATTATTGTACCAGTCCACTGTTCACAATTGGACCATTTGGCCCAATGCTAGGCATCACACATGCATATCCCTTTAGTCATATGTTGATGAATAGTGATTAATCCACTTATGGACAATGTTCTGAAAAATTCTAATACAGTACAAAATGTCTTGACATATTTTAGGGTATAACATGATTCCTTTTCAACCCCCATTTGATTGTTTTCTTCTTTTCATTTAAAGTGCATCCTTCGCATCAATTATGTTGCACACTCGCACTTAATGATACTGGTTATTTTCTTTGTTGGTCTAAATGTTTAAATTCGAATTTAAATAATCAAGGAGGAAAATTTAGTTCTATAACTACAATCTTATAGACGGATTACAAAAGTTTGAGTTGTCTTTTGATTACTAATAATCTATTTGGTATTAATAATTCTTTTATAAATATAAAATTTACATCATTAAATATTTAAAAATGATCAACATTACGTAACATATCAGTCATATTACCAACTAAATAATGCATATATTTTACTGACATTAATAGAACAAGGGACAAAATTTACACATTCAATTAATCAAAAAGTACATGAATCATAAATTTATTAATTTTTAATTATTTGATAGTGTACAAATTCTTTAGACTTCATTTACAAGAAAGTTACACTAATTATAAGCAACTTAAGTAGGTGAAACATATGATAGAAGCATGTAAGAATCTCATTTTTACTCAATTAGAGGCCCAACTTGATTAGAAACTAGGGTGTGGAGAACTTTTGAAGTTACCGGGCACAACAGGTATGTTAAGTTGTGTAACCTATTAGGCGGTGAATTCTGATCCGAGGAGGCATTGGAGTGAACACCACCTACGGGGGTTCAGTGATAAACTTCATTAAATGGATTAAACCTCCCTGTAGCTCTAATGCAAATGACTTTGTTTAGTGGAATGGTGCTACCAGTGATATTTACTCAACAAAGGAGGCATAAGATGTTATTGCTGGTCATGATGCCATCCCTAATAAAATATTTTTTTAATTGATTTCGAAATGGAATGGGCCTGAAAGAATCAGATATCAGTTGTGGAAAATTACAAAAATGCCTTGAGGAGGTATCGACATATGACTAAATTGAATAGATGTTCATTGTGTGGAGGGGATAATGAGACCTTATTTCATGTACTTAGAGACTACAAATGGGCAAAATATATCTGGAACTCTTTTCTGATAATGGCCAGCCAATATTTTGTGAGACTGAATTGTTGAATTGGTTAAGTCTGAACCTGCAGTACTCTAAACTGGTGGAAGGAATGGTTTGGAGTAGTGTTTTTGGTGTTGTGCTTGACCGCCTTTGGTAGAGTAGAAATGAGTACACTTTCCAACAAAAATGGATAACAAATGCTAGCCTCATTGCTAGTATTAACGCACTGGTCCATGATTTTCATAACAACAAAACAGTACAGGTTAGTTTAAAAGTGGATGGAGTCTCTGATATGTACAATGATAGTGCAAACAACAAGAGGTATTGGAGTAGTACTCTTAACTGTGATCGGGTTGTGTCTAGTGAAGTTGTGGTGCTATTTTGAGATATTCAAATGGCAAGTTCATAATGGTCTTCTCTAGGAGATTTGGTTTCTGTAGTGTGCTTCAAGCTGAGATTTGGGGTATTATGTATGGCCTCCAAATGGCAGCTGAGGCTGAAAGGGAGCATTTGCATGTTGCTACTAATAGTCTCCAAGACGTGATGCTTATTGATGATTTTATGCATTCTAAGGGAGAAAGATTCTTTCAGATCAGAAGAACATAGTGGAATAGATCTGAGTGGTAAGACTAATGCAGAACATGATATATCCAACAACACTCAAGGTTCCAGTGAAGGGGTTGAGCATCAAACCAATTCAGTTGGTGACATCCATAGGACTCATGTTAATTAATTTGAGGAGGAATTTGCAGTTTCAAGGGATTACCAAAGTTCATCAGTTCAGGTACAGAACAAAGAACTGGAAAGTAGATGACATAGCTCCTACCAGATAGATGAACCAGAAAATGCATGCAAGAAACAAGTGGAAAGTCCTAACAACAACATTGAAGCTGAAGATGTGAAGGAAATTTCACATGTTGTGTACAAGGAGACAGGAAAGGCTTCAAAAGTTGAAGTAAAAGATGTGAAATTGAATCATCCAAAGGAAGTTCAGGTTTGCTTTAATTCATATATCCATCAAATTCATGTTCTTTCTTAAAGGTTGGGTATTTGGTTAGCCTGGTTTTTAATATCTCAGCATCTATTTTGGACAGGTTAACTCTGTGAGTAAGGGTAGCAATGCAGCCAAGACTAAGAAAAAATCAATGCTACCTACTTCTAAGGCATCCCCAATTTCAACACCAAAAAGTTCAAAGCCTGCATAAACAACTCCTACCAAACCAGTGACACCTGCTTCTTCAACTAGAAAGGGAAGCTCTCCATCTTTGACTATGAGGCAAATTACTTCTGTTGAAGACAAATCTTTGATAAAGAAGCAGGTAATTGGATAATCTTCATAGACAACTATTCAGTGTTGACAAATGTTTTTTTATACATTATAAATGGTTATTCTTAAACTGCACAAAATCAGATTGATTAAAAAATGTTTTTTTATCTCTGTTAATATTACATATCAGACTATTAGATTGGTGACTTCATTCGTAGAACTAAAGACTTAGAGAGTAGATAAATATTTATTGGTTGTTTATGATTATTAAGTAGCTTATTCTGCATTGTTTCTGCTAAAAATGTCTTTAATGTGTTGAATTACCATGAGTTGAGAACATGGGCTTCAAGTATTTGCTGGTTGTGACGTGTGTGTATGTGTGCTTGGTTTGGATCCTTGGTTGTTACAACCAAGGATGCGTATTTTTCTCAGCTTGTGGTGTTATCACTTGTTTTCCTAATAATGGTGGGTCTTAAAACAGATAGAACTATAGGGCCACATATGGTGTCATTTAGGATGAGTATGGCATGGTTACATATTAGTAAGTGTAAGCAAAAGCCATAGGGACTTAGTGTATCTTTCTGTAATCAACGTATGGTACTGAATCAAGGCACTACATACCGTTTTTCTGCATAATTCTAAGTTTATAAGGCTTAGTGGTAACTCGTAGGTAAGGTCGGTACTATGTTAGTCAGGGAATGATAAGGTTGCACTATAGAACGTAACATGTGACTAGTACTTAATTTTAAATTAAGTCTTATTCTGTTATCACTTCTTAGCTTGGTCACACTAAACTATGAGATAAATTACCTTTTTTGCATAATTGGGGACTGCATATATAGGCAAAATGGAACATGTATACTAGAATAGGTACTAGATATTCAAAGCTTGTTAATTAGGACTACACTGCTGAACTTCTTGAGAATAGGTGTTGAAAATGAAGAGTTAGCTTCCTGTTTACTCCATACTCACTAAAATGAAACCTTTAAAATTATTTGAAAGGAGTTCTTGCAATATAAAAACTGAATATAGAAAAGGAAAAGGTTGATAGCGATACAAGAGATGATCGAGAATGTAATGAATTAAGCAAATTAAGAAACACTACTAACTGTAACATGTCCTTAATCTCTTTAACACTTTAAAGTCTCAATCTTTGAACTATAAAATAGGCAAAATAAACTATGAAGGAATGGCACGCTACAAGCATGAACACAAAACTGAATGTAATTATGCTCCAAAAATGCAATCAAGAGCTTAGGCTTATTACAAATCATAATGAATCAAAACTGCAATAGCTCTTGAACTAAATACATTGAAAACAAAAAGGCAGCTACAGATTAAGTCCAAACAACTTGAAGATGTACAAAGGCACAAGGACCAAGCTTACCTCGTACCTCGATCAAGTCACCACGAAATGTGCTTAGGGTTAACTGAAACAACACAGACCTAGTAGGTTAGACGAAATGAAGCTTTGACATGAAATAATTTACCTCACTCAAAATGACACTTTGCGAGCAAAAACCTAATCCTTGCAGGAGCATGACTTCCACAAACCAACTCCTTGCAACAGACACAAACAAACATCCTTGTAGTGAGTAGAAGTTCCCCAAAAAAAGAAACAAAGAAGAAGAAGAAGAAGAAGAAGACAACAAAGACTAAGGTCCTTGTGGTTACAAAGAAGAACAAGAAGAAGCTATACCTAGGTAACATGGCTACGTGTCTCGGGCTCGCGAAGGCGTTCTCGATAGGCGCTGAAGATGTTGCACCGGGGTCTGTGAGGAAGAGGAGTGTGAGGAGGAGGAGCCGAGGACCGAGCGCGCGAGAAAGTTATTGGGCCCGGCTCCGTGTTTTGTGAAATTTTTTGTCCAACATCGGTTTCCATTCAAAACGCCGATTGTTCCTCCAGTAGTGTTACCCTTAACATCGGTCTGCTGGAAAAGCCGATGTTAATATATCATACCTTAACATCGATTTTTGAAAAACCAATGTTAATTAAAAGACGTTAACATCGGTTTTTATGAATAACTGATGTTATCGTACGATACGATAACATCGTTTTTTCAAAAACCGATGTTAACTAATGGTGTTAACATCAGTTTTTTAAAAACTGATGATAACGTATTTTAATTAACATCGGTTTTTATACATTATTTATAAATATGCCACCACGTTTAGCTTAACATCGGTTTTCTACAAAACCGATGTTATCTGCCGATGTTAAATATGCTTTTTGTAGTAGTGCCTAGATCATGGGATTTTCACATTTTTAACTAATTTTATCTAGAACACCATGATTTTAGCCACGACTCAAAATCAGATGCATTGAAATTTATCTCAATTTTCAAAATATTGGTCGAATTATCTTCTATAATGGTTGAATCTCACCATTTTATCCAAAATCACAAAAAATCCTTTTGGCTAAGTTTTCATCCCGATTCATTTGATTAGCTGAAAATATTTTGATTGGTAACAAATGCCTCCTACATCTTCACATTGATTGGTCACATGAAGGGTTAAGATACATCCATTTTAATCTTTCATTCTTTTAATCTCTGCAACTGACTTTGGATTTAATATTTCTTGCCATTATTAGAGGACTATCCAAGGAGGAAGAGTTTGGCTTAGGTGGGCTCAACATGGATGGACCAATCACTTGAGCAAGGATTAAGAGATTTCAACAAGAGCTTGGTGAGATACTAAATTCTCTCATAGAGGAAAAAGAAGAAGAAACAAAGATTATTTATTTTATCCTACTTTTAGAATAAGATTTATTTTCATTTTTAATTATATTTTTGGACTTGTAATAGACTACTATCTTTTTTATTATTATTTTTAAGTCTTTTAATTATTAGATTAGTTATTAAGTCTTGGTCCTAATTTAGGATTATTAGTAGGAGTTATAAATAGACTCCTTAAACACTTTCTTTGTAATTTTTTTTTTATGAAATTTTCATATTAGACACATTTAAGAGAATGCCTCTCTTGGTTCTTGTGTAAAACCTTAGGATCTTATCAAAGAATTTATATTCTTTATAGCGAATCATCCTCAACTTATCATTCTTTCAAGATTGTGGCATTGTTCTTTCCATCTCCTTCTCTAATTCCACTTTTTCCTTTTATTTTCTCCAATTTAATAGAGTCCCAAATTGGTTCCCCAATTTTTTGATGCTAAAAATTGGATCCGTAAATCTTCCATCAATTGGTATCAAATCTTTGGTTCTTGAAATCAGGTGTTATCTATCCTTTGTGTTTTTTTGTTTCATGTGTGTTTCCTCCTTTGTTTGTTCTGACACTTTTTTGTTTAACTCCATATCATTATTTTATCTTCCTTTCTTTTATTTCTTTGAGTATCTTTCTTTTCTAAACTATATCTAGCCAAGCCGAAAATAAATGACTGAAATTGCTTGTCCATCCCTGCAGTGCCAAGAAATTATATTTCTTTACAATCAAAACCATAGTCAATAACGTAATTAGGCCACAAACCAGAGCTAAAAGACAATATTTTTTTATGGCAAAAGGCTATATACACAAGAAGTTTTCCATCTAGTTGAATTTCTACTTCTTGATCAACTTTTGCTAATGTTTTCCATATAGTTGTAATATTATGCGTGTTATAACGCCAAGGACAATAACAAACAAAAAGGTATGTACTAAGTATAAAAACTACTATAGCTTTCTTTACATAAAGCATCCATTTATATCCTTTGATATCGAATTTAACAACACAAGTTATGCAAATGAAAAAGTCCTCTCTGCTATATGGAAATAAAAGTACGTTTTCCTTTTGTATTGAAATTAATTACAACTATTGAGAAAAAAGGATATCTTTCTCTTAGAACTACAGAAACAAAATGATGGTTGTACATGTTTGTTCTTCAGCCTGAACCACAATCATAATCACAATCCTTCATGGATACATTAGAAAATATACCAGGAAATTAACCTTCTTGGTTTCTATCTGCTCTTTGAAAAACATTACATTGGACTCCCCTGTAAGTCAGATTTCAGGGAGAATTTGTGTAATTTCATGAAACTTCAGCAATGATTAGTGTAATTTACTTGTTAATAAGAAAAACTGGATGAAGAGAAATGAAAAGAGATAGAGCTTACAGTTGGCATAGTCGGCGGTGGTGCTGCTGCCAGGGGAGGGGGAGCCGATTGGGTGAAGGAATGAGTTTGCGGCTTCGGTTGTTGGTCATCGTCACTGTGGGAGGCGAGGTCATAGAAAAACCCTAGGACAGAGGGATCAGAAGAAGAAGGGGGTTCAAAGAGAGAGGAAGTAGAGTTGTCATCACGGCAGAAGATATGAACAAAGGTGATTTTGTTGAACACAAAGCTCACACGCCGCTCCCTCTTCTTCCTCAACGCTAGGATGTCAAGGCCAAGGAGGTGGAGGTGGAGGGCATGGACATTGAGGGAGGTGGCAAGGAGAGGGAGGTTGAGGGTGGTGTAGGACTTGAGGGTAAAGCTGAGGAGGTAAGGGTCAAGGGGGAGGAGAAGGGTGGAATGAATGGGGCGGAAAATGAAAATGGCTTTTGAATGAGAACTAGTGAGAAAGTGATTGAGTAAGTGAGAACGAGTGAACAAAAGCAAGAACAACTAAGTTTTGAGGTTAACATTGGTTTCTCAAAAACTAGTGTTAACTATGTCAACAAAAATTGATTAATATAAGTTTTTGAAAAAACCAATGTTAACATCGCCCATTTGTTAACATCATTTTTTGATAAAACCGATGTTAATGTAGCGGTGTTGAAAGCACTTTTTCTAGTAGTGGATAAACAAGTGGAGAGTTGTAACTTAGAAATGCACCAACTGAAAGAATTGGAGACAAACAACCAAGCATTGCACCACACAACATCATATTCAAATATAGAAACAACACCATTTGTGGATAGCTTAGCATGTCTTATATCACATATTTGTCTCAACATCAATGAAGAGCATAGTAGGGTGGAAATGGACATAGTAAGCACCACATTTTCAATAAATTTGATACATGGTATTATCATTTACCAAAAACAATGACAATTAAGGAGAAGAGCATGTTATTTTGGTAAAAATGTTTTACCATAATCTCTCACTTTATTCAATTATTTCCTCAATGAGTGGTGCTACAAGCAGAAGATGCATCAAAGATTCAAAAGAATAACAAAGGATCATAACTGATAGGTCAAGCTTAAAGATTTCAACAAGAAAATGAAGACATCTGTGACTGCAATCAAAACTATATTTTCTTTTTTCACATAGACACACAGATAGACAAATAATAAACTTTCATGTGCAAAGTCCTCATTTAAGCATCAGTCGTGATTTAAAGTCTTTAAAGACCTCATATTTACTTATCAAGCATTGTATGGAAAAAAAAATCATACCATGGTTATCAAATCAGCCTCACTAATGTAGCATGGTGTTGAAAAAAATATAAAATAACAACATCTACTCTACCCCTCCTTCACACACTCAAAAAACAAAGAACCAGTTCACCAATGTCATGAATCAATATAGTTAACAAAAGAATGATCAGGTCATAGTTTACAAAGTTCCTAATTTAGGAATGAGCACAAGGACCACAAATTAACTTAGTGAAAGAACCACTCAAACAAAGTGAACATGTTAAGCACAAGGACTCTGGAAATATTAAAAACACATTTGAAAGTCTGAAGAGTGTCTATGTCATAATATCTATAATTCAATTTTTAACCATCTCACATCCTTGAATCTTTGAATAATCACACTTTGCAGAAAAATCATGTTAATAAATTACCTAAGTCTTTCAGATAAAAGAAAACCATGGGAAAAAGTTGTCAACTAAGCAAGTTTGTTTACATGATAATACAAATTTGATTAGATGCTCTAAGGGAACTTCCTTTTCATGGAATAACTTTCTTTTTTACACCAATCTTCAAATACTACAACGGATGGGTTCCTATTCCCCTTGTAGCCTAGGAATAATAATGCCTCTCCAATATGATCAGGGAAACTGAAAAAGAACATAAGTAGAAGTGAATCTCCACTCAAATTGTTCATTACTGGATGCAAGTAGTCTCACATTGACATCAGATCCTCTGGTGATACAAAAAATGCAGCCGGGGTTTCTTCATGACATCATTAAATGAACATTCTGAACAAACAAAATGGTCCAATTTCTTTGCTTCTTCAATAGTCATGCCCATTCAAGTAGGATGGTACCTTCAAAAAACCTACAAAAATCACGGAACAAACCATTAACTGAACAAAAACAAATTGGCATTGCTAGGGAATCATAGAATGTAAATAGCACAGAAAAGTCCAATCTAAACGGGAAAATACAAGAAAAAAATTATTCAAAGATAATGCACCCCAATCGTTGATTAAGTGTGCAATCAACAAGGAAACCTCAGGAATGAAAGTGAATTGAGCGAATACGATGAAGAAGAAAAAAAATGGAAAAAGGGGTTTTACAATGCCTTCACAATGAAAAAGAACTTGTGTGCAATGAACATGAAGGAGAATATGAATGAAAATTCCTTGAAAAAGGGGCGAATGAAAATGAACAAGTAAAACAACTTGACACTGATGGTTGTGGCGACAACTTCAAACTGGTTTAGCCGCGAAAATGGTGAAGTGATGACAATGGTGGGGATAGTGACGATGATGACCAAGGTTATGGTGATAGTGACAATGTGCAGTTCTTTATGAATCATGACAATAATAATGAAAGGAAAACTGCGATGAGAAAAACAAAATGTGTGATACTTAAGTCAACCACAACATCAATTTTTAGTAAAATCAATATTGGCTCACAACATTCAACATCGATTATCATAAAACCGATGTTGAGTACAATACTTAACATCAATTTATATGAAAATTGATGTTAACAAATTCCAATTTCTTACAAAAACATTGTCAATGTGCATTTGTTAACATCGGTTTTCATATAAATCGATGTTAACTATGTGATTTTATATGCCCGTTTTTTAGTAGTGGACATGTCATATATTTTAGTTGTGTTGATATTGTCGCAACCTACCCTTCGGCGGGAGGGCGAGACTCGCGGGATGCGTGTTCCACGAAAGGAATACGCGCGGAGTCGCCACCAACGTTTATTTGAGGAAAACGTCGGAAAAACCGGAAAAGACGCGATCTACGAACTTTTAAGTGAAAGGTTCGGGAGTTGTATTTACGCACAGGGAAGGTGTTAGCACCCCATACGTCCGTCCCAAGGGACGACAGCCTTTAATCGAATGTGCAAACATGACTTTTGATTTTTAGTTCCCTTTTATGTCCTTATATCCTTTATACCCTTTTTATATTTTTCTCTTTTTGTGGTTGACAAGGGTGTTTCCCTTTGCTCCTACGTATTCCTCAATTTGCGATGAGGAAATCAGACCTACGTAGTTCTTTCGGAACAAAGTGTTTGGTTAAGTTATTTTTGTCTTTTTTGTAAAATATGTTTTTATTGAACAAAAGGTCATTTAAGGTGTTGGACCATTAAACGGTCTTTTGATTTTGAAAGGAGAGAAACGTTAAGGCGTTGGACCATTAACGATCTCTTGTTTTTGAAAGGAGAGAAACGTTAAGGCATTGGACCATTAACGATCTTTTGGGGTGGTCGACAAAAGCGGGGCTTTTGCTCCTACGTATCCTCAATTGCGATGAGGAAATCAGACCTACGTAGTTCTTGCAAAAGCGGTAAAGTTACATGTTGATTTTATGCTTTTGAACGGTCCATGTTAACCGATAAAAGCAAAGATGTTTTTAGTGATTTTCGGACAAAACTTGATTTGTGATTCTATTTTAGTCTTAGTTTCACTTTGGTTATTAATCAATTCATTCAAGGAAACTTCCAAAGAAAAAAACGTCCGATTGATTTTTTTGATTTATTTTATTCAAAGATATTTTGATTATTTTATTATTATTTTTCAAGATATTTTGATTATTTTATTATTATTTTACTTTTTTTGGTTTAACCGAGGTTATAGCATGAACGATCGGTTAGATTTCATTTTAAAAGTGATTAAATGAGATTACAACACAAATGATCGGTTGAAATTCATTTTGTCATTTATTAGGTGAGAAAACGACTTAAATAAACGGTAAAAGCGCGTTAAAGACGGAAGAAAAGAAATCGAAAATGAACGAAATAAAGATGAAAGCTTAAAAAAAACAAGAAATGAATTCAAAGTCTCGGATTCGAAAACTTACCCGTTGAAGAACGAAGAACGGATGAAGAACGGACGAAAACCTTCACGGATTTGCTTACGGAAACATCTCGGAAGCGTTACGGAAGCACCTCGGCTTGGATTTTCTTCACGGAAACAATTTTTTTCACCCAAAACAGCTGAAATACATAGCCGGGGGGCTGGGGGATCCTTACAACAGCCCCCTTCAGCCTATTTATAGGAAAAAAGGGAGGGGGTTGCCGCCCAGCTCGCCCAGGCGCCCTTAGCTCGCCCGGGCGACCTTAGCTCGCCCGGGCGAGCGGGGTTGCTTCCTCCGGAAGCAACCCAGCTCCAAAAAACGTTCGGGAAGGCCCAATTCAAAATTTTGAAATTGCTATTGGCACCCCCCCCCCCCAAT